>NC_141697.1:925892725-926118944 GCF_964263255.1 Lissotriton vulgaris
GAAGAGGCTGCTGATTAAATACACATGCCGCCTACAGCGCCACTAGAACGCTGACCTGGCCGCCCGAGCCCGGAAGTGCTAGGCTCCTCCTCACCCTCCGCAACAAACGCCCAGAAATGGACGCGGCAGACCGGGGCGGGAGTCGGCAATCAGGTAAATAACAAAAGTGAGATTATGCACACCGATATATTTTAAAATTAGCTTTTGCTTTCCAAAGTAAAATTAGCGCTCTAGATCAGCACTAAACAGTGTTACACATTTAAAAACACCCAGCGCGAGCGGATGGAGCCTGCCACTGCCACCGGCAAGACTCTTCTCCGCAGAAGTTTCTGACAATGAAATATATATATTTACTGAACAACTGCTCAAGTTAACCTACTATTCCTTCTGTGCTAAGTGTTATTATTTCTGACATATCTGAACAATAATACCGTTTTTAAAGTTGTAAAACACTACTGAATTTCTATGGTTTTGTGTGAGTAAACTCAGAACCGAACTAGAACATTCCTGTAAACTTTGATTTTTGTTTTCCAGTGAATTTTTCAGTTTTTCGTTTTAAAGTTCTGTTTCCTAACGAAAGCATCCCTGTGACATTTCTTTTAACCTCATGCGCGCTAGCAGAATTCCGCTCGCACGCTGAGATTTTTTAAATCGCATGTTACGTGACGAGCTGGGCTCGTCATCAGCGTGCGAGGAGGCTACGCCATGACGAGCCCAGCTCGTCATCAGCGTGGAAGGGGTTAACAGTGAAAATATTGAGCGCGATATTTTCATCACTGCTGGGTAGCTCATATGCCCAAGAATGTTTGGGCCAGCAGTAGGCATGAACAATATCTAAGGGTGTGCTATTCCCCGGATCAACAATGCTGTGGGGAACGCTCCATTATGCAAGGATTTCTTGGCAGGTCCATTGAAGGCTGGTTACTTCTCCATTACTAATGGGGCTCTGGAGGCAGTACACATCTAAACAGGAGGGCCTGATCTAAATTTTCACCCCACACCCGCTGGCCAACACTAAACTCATTGTCCATGCACTGAACAACTCATTTATCAGTTCCTTTTCAGCTTAAGTTGACTACCCTATAGGGTTGGCAGTGTGTGGTATGGCTTAAATCTACCATTATTTCACACATTTTAATTTGCTACAAACAGCCAGTGCTGATTAATTTTCCTATGAATTCAGGACATGTATGTAGAGACTGACCTGATGCATGTCTGCATGTAATGATTGTGTTTAAATTACAGGGCTGCTCAGAATTGTGCCTGTCATGGCGAGAAGTCAAAGGCTGCATGGAGTGTTTCTGTTAAAGGATTAATTCCAAAAGATTTCCATGGGTGAAGGCAAGGAGAGAGTTGGTGAAAGTGGCCTAAGAGCATTTGGTTAAGGACAGTGTGATACTAATAGTTTAAATTTTGGATTCCATCTAAGTGAGGATGCTGCAAAGACATTTCTGACAGTTTGCGAGGTAGGAGGGGAAATGTAGTTGCTGTAAAAAGCTGTGACAGTGAAGATAGTGACTTTGTTGATGAACTAGTTTTTAATTTCTTGCGCATATTTTCCAGCAGGGCCTGTCATCTGTGGATGGAGATGATCTTATTCCAGATGCCCTTAGGTCCTTGCACAGCCAATGCGGTGTCAACATTTTGTACATCATATCAGGACAGCAGCAGTACCACCTAAACATGGGGCCTTCACAGCAACCCAGAGAAGATGATCACCCTTCTGCCAACCAGCAACATCTCTGGTCCATGGAAGCTTTGAGTCTTTGTCACCCATTTTTCAGTAGAGCACCAAGACCCATGCCAATCGTGCGGAGGTTCTCATATCTTCTGAAGGGAGCTTGAGCAATTAAATACTTGCCTCTACAGTCGGTCCTGAAGCATTGGGGGATTCAAAACCAAGCACCATATGCCCAGGCTCCCCCATCACGTCAACCTTCTCTCAAATCCTGGTACTGTAGGGAAAAGTTCCTGAGGTAAGGACACCTACAAGGTAAGATTTCACACAAGTTCACTTTTGCTTCAGGGAATTCCTGCCTCCCTCAAGTTATATTCTGTATCTCTAATTGTTTCTCAGCCCTAACATCACATTTAACCCAACTATATTCAATACAATGGCAGCCTTTGTTAAATTAATCTATAGTGTAATTCCACCTGCATATGTGTGTGCTTTCTTATAATAATGTTCCTGGTTCTGATGGTATTCTACTCATAGAAAGCCATATTTTTCTGTTGTAGCCAAGGCATGGCAAGTTTGCACCTAGTTAACATAGTTTCTTCTTTCTGTATAGGTGAATAATTAGACTCCAGCTTGTAGCTTTGTAGTGGGTCTTGGTTTGTTGCGATTTAATAGAGCACGTCACGCTTAATTACTGATTCTGACACTTAAGAGGTTGGGGAGGAGACACGAGAGACCTGAATGTTGTTCTACTCCTTTATAATTTCCCCATTCCTTTTCATCAGAATGAATCTGGTTTTGGGTCCATCTGCATTTCTTGAGATTCCAGTAACAATAACTTGCAAGTTAGTTCTTTCACTACTCCTATTGACCCTCTAGGCCCATTTCAGGGAAACTGATCTAGCTGTGTAAGGTTGTTATTTGCAGTGCTGTCCTTGTATAAGAAAGGCTTGCACTGCTATTGCCTCTGCTGCACCTCTTTCTCAAAGAAGCTTGCAGGAATACTCCTGTATGAGAGGAAGTCTTGAACTATGTCTGCCTATCTTATACTATTACAGCTACCTATACTGTATATGCGTGAGTGAAGCTTTCGGTCATTGCACTGATCTCTGAAGTTTTGTTTTTTCAGTTATTTACTTTTACACATCTTAGCCAATATTACCCACTCTCCTGCTAAAGTATTAGCATTTGTCAGTCAAAGGTACAATTGAGTAGTGCACTGAGTCATTGAGGAAACGGATAGGGTACAGATGAAGGTTTGCATTTTGCAACAAAAGTTACTAACTACAATGTCCTCCTCTTCCCCTGTTTTCAGTGTAAGGCCTCTCTCCTGTTGTATGACTAGTTTCCTAGGAGGTTGTCCTTTTCCAGCATACCATGAACAAGTGTATCAATCGTTCAGGGAATACTGTATTTGGGCAATGTGTGCCTCATCCATGTTTGACACCTCATTCTCAACAGCACTCCATTGTAAAGCTCCTCTGGGGTCTAGGTTTAAATGCCCCAAGCTTGTTGTCTCCTTCTTACCAAATCTAGATTTCTTCTACATGTATTAAACAAACACTTTGGGCATAAACTTAAGTCCATTCAGTTGCCTTGCCCAAATTAAAAACATGCACACCATTAGTACATCTGACATGGGTAGCCTCTCCCTGGAAGTCCAAGTTTAAACGACCATAGCTTGTAATTAGGACGGCTCTCTAAACAAATTGCCTTAGCCACCCTATTGATTTTTGAGTAGCTATTCATATACTACCAGACTGTGTTTAGTGAAATGTGACAAGAGATCAGCAAAGATGCCCAGCTTATGTATCCCTACTCTATAAAGTAGCTTTGCATCATTGATTATTGTGACTTAATTGCTGTAAGTGTGAAACCCCCATGCTCCTATTTGTTTTCTGCCTGGAAAAAAAATTCTGGCCACAATGTTTTGGGGGGAGTTGTCAAATAGGCTGCAGGCATGATTTGTATACTACTATCTTGGAGCACACAGAGTGTGTTCTTTGATCATTTCCAACACTGATTATTCAATTCTGATTGCATCAAAGTATTTGATTTGATTTCATTTATTGACCTCTATTCAAGCTCCTGGAAAGCTTAGTGAAACCGCCCTAAACATTCTATTCAGCTATCTTCGCCTGCAGGTTGGAAACCACAATCTATCTGTGTGTTGTTCACATACTTTTAATAACAGTAAACTTCAAGAGAAAAGTACAAGGCATTTGAATCCGGCACACGAAAGGAGACCAGTGGGCTGTGTGTATATATACATTCTCAAAGGCTGTTCAGAAGGAAAAATTGGAGCGCACTCCTGGAGAAACTGATCAGACTTTAATCTAACTTGCAATTTTATACAAGCAAATGCCACAAACAGCCAAAGCATTTTAGCCTCCCTGAAACCTTGTTCACGGTTCAGTTTAGTGGGTCACTGAGGCCAATTAATTACAAATGTATATCATGTGACTTCCTGTTCCTCTGCCGCTGAGCATTGTGGGAGGTGTAGGTTTTCAAAAACTGCAAATAAGTAATCATGCACAAAATAATATCAGCATGCATTATTTACAATTCCATAAATTCTCAGGTTCAATAATCTGAGATGGTTATATCCATATTCCAATTTTTATGACTATGTTCATGCACATTGCATATCAATTTCATTCTATATGTGTTCGAAACCCTGAATAATAGTATTTCACCCTCCAGTGGGCTTTTTTTGTAGCATACATTTTTTACCTCTGTATTCGTTACAGTTCTCAGTATTCAGAAAATTCCAATGTCCAACCCGGTATTTGTCTTCTTTCTATCAATAATACGTAGACTATTATTCTCCTATTGTTCTTCGTTCACCCCTCCAGTGGGGTATTACCATTTTTCATTTTACTTGCAGTGCAATGCCTACTTCATATATGGATTATATCAATCAATCAATCAAAAGTAACTTTATTCGATTGAGTTTACAATCATAAAAGTACAGTTATAAATCGTACAATACATATACAGTTATTTACACATTTTGTTTTTCATATAGAAGTTGGCTGCTATGTACAATAATACGTCAGTTTTAGCATAAAATCAGTTTTCTTTATGTTGATACCCAAAGTGACAACAGTATAAAAAATAATATTTACTGTACAGAAGCCGCAAGTTGGGAGCGGATTTTAATACAAGCTTTTAAATAATAAGCAACTGTTTTTGCAACAAAAGGGGAGTCTAAGCATTGTAGTGCCAGGAGGGCAGGTCTGCATCTTCTCAGTCCTAATAATCTAAGCAGAGGGACCAACCAACGTTTGCGGGGAATTTCGTAAAAGGTGCAAAATAAGGTTACATGTAGTGTAGACTGAGGAGTACAATAGTCACAGGGACATTTGACCAATTCGCGTGACCAGTCAGAGGGCATAGGAAATGAGACAAGGCGGTAAAAAGAGTTAAATCTAAATCGGGTTAAAACATATCTATCATAATTAGACAAATAAAAAGACAGATAAGGTTGCAGGCCATATGAGGATTGGATCGACATTAGATGGATAGTCGACTGTTTGCTGATTTCGGAGCACAGACGTAAATCGCTCAGATGCGAGACACATAGGTTCTTTAAAGACTTTCTTGATATGGTCATGAGTGAAGTAGGGTTTGTAAAAAACTCTAGGCAGTTCAAGTCATTCAGAAATTTAAAAACGTACAATAGCCAAGGAATCTTTTTCCAATGGGTCAAAGAGAGGCAGTCTGTTATTAGCGGCCGGGTTAGGAGACATTGCTCCTTGGTCCATATACGGTGCCAAAGGAGAATCGGTTGGTACCTTATGATGTCAGATAGGTAATCCCAACCGAGTTCAATATGGCTACCGTAATTGGAGGCGCTTCTAGGGAGAGCTAATATGTACTTCAGGAAATCATTTTCAACTACTTGGAGCTCTTGGACAGGGGCGTAGCCCCATACACCTGCTCCGTAGGTAGCCACACTCATGCATTTGGCTTGATAGATTTGCAATATTACTGCAGGAGCGGGCTTGCCCAGCTTCCTTGAGAATGAGGTTAGTGCTGATGTTGTGCGCTGGAGCTGCAGTTTCCTGCTAGATATAGCAGGTTTCCACGACATTTGATGGTCAATGAGAATTCCTAAGTACGGATAGTTCCTAGCGCTATCTAATCTGGTGTTCTCAATATAGATAGGTTTACATTTCTGGGCTTTCTTGCCGATATGCATGACAAAGGTCTTGGATTTGTTGACTTTAAGACCAAGAGAGAGCATATATTGGCAGTACTTGTTGAGTTGCAACTGGAGCTGATTGGGTGTCCTTGCTAAGATTACCGAGTCATCGGCATAAAGCAGTGCTGGAATCGGGCGGGCTTTTATGCAGGGGAGGTCCTTATTCCCTATCAGCATCGCTTGTTCCAAGCCATTAGTATAGATGTTGAATAAGAATGGAGCAAGGACGCACCCCTGTCTAACTTCTTTTGTGATTCCAAATGAGTCTGTTAACTCTCCGTTGATGCCAAACCTCACGCAGGCTTTGGCATCCGAATAAAGCTCTCGGAGAAACTTCAGGATTGGGGGGTCTACTCCCAGTTTGCTTAGGATCTCCCATAGCTTGGAGTGTATTACGCAGTCAAATGCGGAACTTAGATCCACATAGACCAGGTAAAGATTGCCACCTTTAGCCCAAGCATATTTCCCCATAAGTAAGGTGAGGTTAAGAGCCTGTTCCACCGTACCCAATCCCTCTTGGAACCCAAACTGGAGGTCTGTGATGATCTTATTCTCCTTTGCCCAATCCTGGAGGCGTTCCAGGAGGAGTCTCCCAGCGACCTTACCCAGCGAGTCCAAGAGGGAAATTGGTCGGTAGCAAGCTGGATTGTCTCGGTCTCCCTTCTTAAAAATAGGGAGAAGCACAGAGGTAGACCAGGAATCGATTAAACCGACCTGAGAGACTGCAGACATGACTTGAGTGACTATTGGGGACCATAATTCAAGGTTATTCACAAAGATGTCTAGGGGAACGCCATCAGGACCGGGGGCTTTCCCGGTCTTGGAAGACGTTAGCGCTGTGTTCACGTCTCCAAGGTCAAAGTGGATGTCTATTGGGTAGACGTTATTGCTGTTGGTACGGGCCTCCCCAGGTGTGATATCAACGGTAATATGTGTTGGATCCCCAAATATCTGGGAGAAATGGGTTACCCATTTTTCAGCAGGTACCGCCACATCTAAATGAGAAGAAGCGGCGTCATCTGCCAAAAATGGGGACTTGACTGTTCGCCAAAATAGCGTACTGTCCTTTGATTTTGTGCTCTCACGGAGTTGGGCCCAGAGGTTGTTTTTTATTTCCCGTTTATGGGCTTTTAGGGCCAATTTATATTGTCTTCTTAAAAGTGAGATTAGGGCTGTATCCCTGTCTTGGCTATGAAGGGCTCGTTTGAGTGCACTATGGGCCCTACGACAAGCGGAGTCAAACCACCCCCGACTATCTTTATCTTTCTTCTTACTGTGGTGGCGGGTAAGCTCCTGCCGCATAGTTTCTAGGATCTTAGCAAAACTAGACAGGATCAGCTGGGGAGGTGAAGTCTCATCTAAACAGGTGTATATTTGTGGGAGGGATTGTTGGATGACCTTTTCAGTGACCTCTTTGGGGTTGATCTTAGACCACTTTACTGTGTAGCCGTTAGTTCGACCCATCTCCAGCGATTGCTGCATTAAAATACTGGGCTTAGTGCTACATAAGGGAACAGAGGTAAGAGTTATAGTAATACTGTTGGGAAAGTGGTCGCTAGAGGGGTCTGTGCCAGTAGAGAAGTTTTTTAATCTGGTTCCTAGAATCTGCGAGCACAAAATAAAGTCGATCGTTGACAACAATCCTCTACCATGGAATGTTGGCTTGAAGTCGACAGCAGGTGTTACAAGTTCATTCGCAAATTCGAGTTCCAGTGAAAATAAACAGGCGTTAAAGGCTGACCCTAGGCTAGAATGGACAAAGTGGGTAATGGGAGAGTCGTGCTCATCTTGAAGGCCGCATAAACCTTTGTTGTAGTTACTACATAGGTAGACATTAAAGTCCCCACCCCACACAAAGTAACATTGTGACTGTGCATTTTTAGCTTTCTGATCATGCAGAAATAAAGTGATTTCCGTCAATGACTTTACACTGTCAACAGATGGCACATTGTTATACATATTTATGACATAATAAACAGAACTTTTAACAGTAAACTTAAGGATTTGAAAAATTGCGGACACCTGGGATATTTCGGTCATGATAAATGGAATTTGATTCGAAACATAGATAGCCAGGCCGCCCTTGGGTCTACCTTGAACAGATGGAATGGCGGACATATGAAAGGTTTTAAAGCCCTGGATATGAATCGGCTCGATGGCCCAGGTTTCCTGTAGACAGACTATGTCATGTCTGTTAACCAGGTCGATCCAAGGCTGTAGATGTGTTTTAGATCTAAGGCCCGCTACATTCCAATACATGATTGCAAGATCCCTGGTTGAGGGTAAAGGGGGATATGAGGTCGACAGGAGATCAGGCGGTATTGGATCACAGATACGAAGGGTCGGAATGGAGGAAAAGGCAGTGTTATTAGATAGACAAGATGGTGAAGATAAGCTAATTTGTTGTCTTTTAGGTAACTCCTCCGAAATAGTAAGAGGAGCAGAGCTAAGAGCACAAACCTGTGAAGATGGCAAATGTAAAGATGGTTTTGGCAGGGGAGTGAAGGACTCAGTGTCAACACCGGGCAAGGGAAGTTGATTGGGCGTTGCCACCCAATTTTTACTGGAAGAGTGAGTAGTAAGGATCTGGATACCTGTAATGTCTTGGATGTTATCGGAGGGGACTGATGGTCAGTCAACCATGTCCAAACATTCGTATCTGTTGGATAATGGTGGACCTCTCCAATTGGAAGGATGTCCGAAGGCAGAGTTGGAAAAGCCATAACCTGCCCAGTGACCATGGTCTCTGTTCCCATCCCAATTGCCCACTCTCGTCCAGCTCCAAGGGGGACCTGTGTTGTGACGGGGAGCCGGGGGATAGAAGTATGACAGGTTATGGGTGGCTATCCCTTCAGCAGAAGTGCGGTCGCCCCAGGAGCAAATGTGCTCAACCGTATTAGGGTCGTCAAAGTTCACTATGATGCAGTCGCCCTGGATGTTTTTGGGCACAGTGCCGAGCCATGGCACTCTGCGGACGGTGGTAACTCTGTTGTCCAAAAAAGTTGGTAAAGGTCTGTTATTGGACAACCAGTATATAACTTTATTTTTTAGTGACCAAATTGGCTCGTCTTGACTGGGGGGGGAGTTCCGGGACACCTGTCATGATTACCACATAAGGGGATGCCTCAGGTGGAAGATGTACAGGACGAGCCCCTCTCTTTCGGTTTCTAGGGACATTGTTAAAGCCAACCGATTGTTGCTTCGGGAGGGAGGGGGCTGGGGTGGGAAGGGAAGGCTGAGGGAGGGTTTTTTGTTGAATAGACAGCTGATCATTTGGATTTGTCGGGGGTTGGAGTGGTAGAGGCTTCGGTGTCTTCGGTGGGGCTTGGGGCTTAGGCTGAGCCGATGGTGGTTGTTTTTGAATGGGTTTCAGCGAGGCCTTTTGATTAGTGTTATTGTTAGGTAAAGTCGTTTTTGCCAAACTGGGCTTACTAGTTTTGTTGTTATTTGGTAAGGGTTTCCCTTGAGCTAAATTGGGATTTTTTGTACTAGTCTTACTTTGGTCAAGAGCTGAAGACAGTTGGGTTAGTTGAGCTAATTGAGATTGCACCTGGTGTAGTACCTTTTCAATGGGGATTAGGTATGACTTAAATAGTTCACCTATTTTGTTGAGCAGTAGACTATCATTACCACAAGTATTGTTAGTTAAGTTACCATTATCATTCAGGCTACTGTCACTATCGTAGCTACTAGAGCTGCTAAGATTTAAGTTATCAACGGTAAGAATCGTTGCGGGTGCTGGCATGGGAGAGGGTGGTTGGTCGGGGGTTGGAACAGGATTGATGGGTTGGGAGGGGAAATGCGAGATGGAAGGGGTTTTGGGGATAGTCATGGATGGAAAAGTAGTAATGTGCTGTAAGTGAGCAGTTTTCCTTCTTTTTGACTTTCTTTTGGGAATGGCACCTTCTCGTATACCCCTATCTGTAGCTGGAGAGGGATCAGGGGCACTGTGAGTAGCAAATATAAGTGGGGATTTTTCGAGTGACAGGTGAGATTCTGACAGATTTAAAGTTGCCGAGAGGTCCACCGTACTGGGCACCGTGTGTACCTCTGCATGGACTGTCACTGGCAGGGGTAATTCTGCTGGACATTGCGGAGTTACTGCGGTGGCCAGTAGGCCCATAGAGGAACGTCTCGCTATAGCCCGGTCCTGGGAGACTCGACGATTCAATAAAATGATACCCTGCTCAATGGCATCGTTGGCCTTAGTTATAAATTGGTCTATCGGACCGATAACCTCGGCCGCGGCCAGGGCCTGCTTTTTAACAGTGTTTCTAGTATTTCTAGGAGACATGCTGTACGTGGATTAATGCCTTACTACTGTTGATGAAAATAATATAAGCAAGTTCAGGAATATAAGGTAAAATACTGTCACAGTAACGTAAAATAGGAGGGGAGTAATAAAACCAACCAGAAATAAAATGGCCCAGTCCAGTCTTGCACAGGCTTGAACGGGCTTAAACGGGCCCGCCCTTTGCCCGGGCTTCGCCCCGCGCTGCGGGAGGGACTGAACTAGTTTTTATGTTGTGCTGAGGGGGCGTGGCCGCCGGGGGAAGAGGCACCAGCTGTGAAAGCTAGAGGCTGCTGGTCCTCGCAGTCCCCCGGTGTGGTCGGCAGTAGTTTTTTATCCTTGGTCAAGTGCACGCTGGGAGCATGCAGAGTTACCGCCGAATGCGGAACTGCTCCCACCAGCAGCGCGACCCAACAGATGAGCCCCTGTGGTCTGAGAATCCCTCCGTGGGCTATGAACAGCTTTCCTCGTTTCAAAATCCGGGCAAAAGAGCAAGTGAGCGGCACCCGCGGAGCGGGTGTCGCGAAAGGTAAATAGTCGGTAATGAGGGGGCGTGGCCGCCGGGGGAAGAGGCACCAGCTGTGAAAGCTAGAGGCTGCTGGTCCTCGCAGTCCCCCGGTGTGGTCGGCAGTAGTTTTTTATCCTTGGTCAAGCGCACGCTGGGAGCATGCAGAGTTACTGCCGAATGCGGAACTGCTCCCACCAGCAGCGCGACCCAACAGATGAGCCCCTGTGGTCTGAGAATCCCTCCGTGGGCTATGAACAGCTTTCCTCGTTTCAAAATCCGGGCAAAAGAGCAAGTGAGCGGCACCCCTATGGATTATATCATTTTATATTAATGAATTATAAGCAAGTGAAAACACAAGTGAAAAGTGCAATATTCTTTGTTGTGATTTAAAAACTATTTTTTCAAATATTGGAAGCTTCCGGATATGAAATGTTCACTCTAAATGTACATCTAGTTCTTCATCTTGATTCAAACCGTACGGTGTATGTTTATGTATTGCCAGTGTTTGGTGTGGTTCACTCTGTAGAAGCTTTCTTTTCTCTATTTCCACCTCGTATATGTTGATCAACGGTTTCAATTCCATAAAATTTCAACAATTTCCAGTTGTTTCCTCGTTATTATTTTGCTACTGCATTGCTAAGGTCTTTATTGATGGTAGCCCGTAAATGCTCTAAGATCCGTTTATTAGTTCACAGATTGTACTTCTGATATATTTTAGGGTGCACACTCAATGACATAATGAATGAAGTGGAATTTATTCATGCGCAACTTAGCCCAATGGGCGTCAAGGCGCCTAACTCAAAAACTAGCTGAAGGCAACAGATAACAGGAGCTTACTGATAGGCCTTAATGAAACACCAGGTTTTAAGAGCTTTCCTAAAGAGATCCAATGAGGGCTGTGATTTGATCTCCAGGGGAAGTGTGTTCCATAATTGGGGTGCCAAGATGGAAAAAGCCTTACTCCCCCATCTAACCTTCCTAGAGCGCGGGACTACCAGTTGGTTTAGCTCAAGAGAGCGTAAACATCTACTCGGAACATACCGAGTAAGCAGGGATCCAAGAGCATCGGCAGGGCCAGCCATGAGGGCACTGTAAGTGAGGCAGAGGAGTTTAAAAGATACTCTGGAGGTGATAGGGAGCCAATGAAGACTTCCTCGCCATGGTCGCAGAGGACAACCAAGGCAGGTTCAGAACAAATCGCGCCGCCGCATTCTGCACCACTTGTAGGCGCTGCAAAAGGCCCTTGTTGGCCCCGGCATAAAGTGAGTTATAATAATCGAGCCTTGAACTAACAAGGGCAATCACAACCTGCTTACGTGCCTGTGGGGAAAGATAGTGAAGGATTCTTTTAAGAGTCCTGATGACACCCCAACATGTGGCCACAGTCCTGTTAACCTGAAGTTCCATGGAGAGCCGGGTGTCGAAGATGACGCCTAGATTCCTGGCAGATTGTGTGGGAGTGGGGCAGATGCCTAAGGATGGAGGCCACCACTCACCTGACCACATGCCCTGGTCTTTGCCAAAGACCAGGACCTCTGTTTTGTCACCGTTCAACTTTAGGGAGTTGAGGATCATCCAGTCTGCAACAAGTTGCATGCAGAACCTAAAGTTGGACGTGGTGACACTCACAGAGTGGGTCAGTGACACCATAATCTGCGTGTCGTCGGCGTACGACACTACCTCCATCCCCTGAGATCTTACTAGTCTTGCAAGGGGGGCCACGTAGATATTAAACAGGGTCGGGCTCATTGCCGACCCCTGTGGCACCCCACATTGCAAAGACTTAGCAGGGGAGAGGAAATCTCCAAGCATCACACGGTGCTCTCTCTGCTGTAAGAAAGAGTTCAGGAGACTAAGGGCCGGTCCTGTTACCCCTGCCTCCCTTAACCTAGATGTTAAAGTAAAGGGAGACAGGGTGTCGAAAGCTGCTGTAAGGTCCAGCAGTACTAGCACGGTGGTTTGGCCCAGATCTACTTTCCGGCGGATGTTATCTGCGACCTTAGTCAGAGCAGACTCCGTGCTGTGGAGCTTTCTGAAGCCATGTTGGGACCCATCACATACATCACATATTGGGTTTTGCATGTAATCATTTTTTGGATTTTCCAAACTTTATTTGCCAATCTCACTTCCTTACTGTTTTTTGCTATTTGGCCTACTTTGCAATTGTAGCACTTTACAAATCCTGTTGTTTGGAGCTATTGTGTTGGTTTGTTGCTTCCTTTCCAAAAATGTTTTTTCAACTAATGCGTTCTTCTGATTTTTGGCTCTCCTGAATGTTACATTTGGGTCCTTTCCCATGATTGTTGCTACAGTAGGATCAAGTTTTAATATTTTCCAGTTATGTTTCAAAATACCCTTTTTTGGATTCCTTTGAGCAAGTTGTTATCAAGCGGATAGTTTCGGCTTATCCATTGGTGTCTTCACTTCAATGATCTCCTCTCTTTCTTGTTGTTCAGTTCTTTCACAACCTCTTTTAATTTTCCCAAATGAGTATCCCCAACGTTTGAATCTCTGAGATGTCCACTTACTGTGTTTAGTCCACTCTTCATCCTCGGAGCAGATTCTTCTGATTCTTAGAAATTCACCGTACAGGATGTTTTGAATCCGGGCATTTTGATAAAAGCTGTTCACATGGAGAACTGCATTTGTTGCCATTTGTTTAAGATGTAAAGTCTTCTGGATTTTCTTGTCATTTATGTATATTTCCGTGTCTAGAAATTTCACTCTTTCTTCGCTGAAATTGTATGTGAACTTCAGATTTGGTTCCGTAGAGTTTAGCATTTTGAATTATTCTTTGAAATCCTCCTCAGATCCATCCCAAATTATAAGCAGGTCAATAAACCTTAGCCAAATCATTATTTTATTCACATATTCATCGTTATCTGGATGCCAGGCAAGGTGCTACTCCCACCATCCCATTGTCGGGCAAGCAAAGCTGGGACTAAATGAAAAACCCATGTCTGTGCCGTTAGTTTGTATATAGATTTCCTCTCCAAAATGAAAAACATTCTTTGTCAAACAGAGTTCTATCATCTCTAGTAGCATTCCATTATGTTGACCATAGTGTATATGTCGCTTTTTCAGAAAGTATTCACATGCTGTTTACCAATTTTGTTCTTTATATTAGTATAAGGAGAAATTACGCCCATTGTAATTAGTTTGTATGATTCCTGCCACGGTGTTCCTTGCAAATGTCTGAGTAGGTCACTCCTCTCTTTGATATAAGGTTACGTTTTGGACAAACTGCATGAGAAAAAAATCCACATAATTCACCACTGGTAAAAAATAGTTATCCTTTGGCAGCAATAATTGGTCGACCAGGTGGTTTGGTTGGATGCTTGTGGATTTTCTGCAAGAAATAGATGGTTGCCATTATTGGATATTCAGTTGTTTACTATTTTACCTCCATCATCTAGAAGACTCATATTTGACCATTCTCCTAATTTAGTATTCGCATAGTACTATGGGTTGCCAAGTTGGTGGTTGGCTTCTTTCGTGTTTTCTTTCTCATCCCAAGTGATGTTTTCTCCTTTATCTTCAACTTTAAAAACAATTTGGTTCTCCTGGAATAAATCTGTTAATGCTTTTCTTTCCTGTTCATTTAAGTCCTGCTCAATTTTTAGGGATTCGTAAGCAGACTGGCCCAGTAGTTGGTCAAGCTTGGATAAGATTGGAGATTGTACGTTTAGAGTTAGCGATCTGATATAAACGTTTACTAGAATTATTTTTGTGGGACAAAGCCAGGAGTTGATTTTGATTTCGAGTGCAAGAAGATCTTTTGAAATGGATGGTAAACTTTTTACCTCTAAGAATAGATTTTTTGTTATCCATATTAAAAGTCCTCCTGATGGACACCCGGCTTGAGATGGGACTGCCATTTCACTAAATATAAGAAAACCTGAGCGATGAATGGGTTTAATGGCCCAGGTTTCTTGTAGAAAGATGATATAATGAGAATCGATAAATGCACCCCACTCAGGGTGAGAGACTTTAGACAAAACGCCTGCTACATTACACGATAAATGCTTCAGGTGCTCAATGACAGTCAGCCCTGAGGACCGCATAAATATCTTGTTGGGGTCTTCATGCAAAGCCAAATGCCTCTCTATAGCATTGTCCTTATCTATGGCCCTGGGACTTGAGAACACAACTCTGCTCTTCTTGGTACAAGATAAAGGTCTTCTGGACAGTAACAGGCAGGGGGATTGAGATGAAGAACACTATGCAGGATTTTGAGTGGTCAGTCAATCAATATCTGATGTGTTTGGGATGCTGGCAGCAGCGGTTTCACTAGCGGTAGACTTCAAGGCACTAGGCGAAAGATTTTGATGAATGGACGAGATTAGAACCAAAGGATGACAGAGGATTTTTCCTTACTGATATTTGCAAGTCTGAGTAGGGTCTAAAGCGAAGTTCTAGTGCAATTAAGTCATTTTGGTTAAGCCTGAGCCCTAAAAGAAACCCCCTATGTAATCCTTTTCATTTGGACCTACTGTGAACCTCTTTACTCTTTTTACATCCTCCCTTATAATTGAACGACAGCCCCTTTTAAAGTGAATACAGTAGGTGACTTTGTTTACTAAACCCTCATAAGTTTCTATAGTCAAACTCTGGAGTTTAGGCACATTGGTCGAAAAGAGGTCAACGCTGTGTGTATTAGTGGGTGCAATGTTAATTTCACCTATGAGGAGGTTCTTTGCCTATTGTGTGTAAATCTCAGAGACCCCAGGTACTTTGGGTGCTGTTGTAGTATTAGTGTGTGTCAAATCTTAGTTTGATGTACTCTCTTTTGTGTATATTGGGCACATTCATAGTGTTGCTCCTAGTACGACTAGGAGGACAAATAAGCGGGTTGGGAAAATGGCCAGCAGAAGGTTTAGGCAACACATTAATGAGCCTCTTAGGGGACTCATTATATACAATATTCTGCATGTCTCAAACCCCTGTAAGTCTCAACACACCTGTACTTCTGAAACAGATTCATTCAATGTTACTAGTTTTTCAGAAAGTATGTTTACCATCCTGTCCATTGCCGTTTTTAACAAAAGAACTTCCTGCTTGAGGTCATTCAATTGTTAGACCAGTTCCCAATTCGTCAGGGGTGTAGCTACCTCCAGTACTCGTTCAACAGTCCATGGATGGCGGGGGTCTGTAAATCCATTCACCTGATCATCCAGAGGCAGGTATTTATCTGCACAGTCAAAGTTAATAACATATCGATCAATACCATTAACAGGATCTGTCAAGCTATGTGATAATTGCTGCTATAGGTCAGTGGGTGGGCTTTGGGCAGAGACGGTAAATGCTGGATTTAAAGGTACAGTAGGCCCAAAAAAAGGAGCTATAGTCTTAGAATTTGGTAGACATTTCACCGTTGAGAACTTTCCTTTATTTTTACTTTTGCTCTTTGAACCAGAAGATCTTGAATGGGAAGCCAGGAGGACTGCTACTTCCTCTATTAATGAATCTATCTCAGACATGGTGCAGTTCTCAGCAGAATGTCTGAACCCGAAGATTTGTCAGTTTGCCCATTTTGGTAATCAAACAAAGGTAGGACACTTGAGAGGGAAAGCCGGATAAGGTTGTGTAGAAATCCCCACAGTCGCAGTAGAAAGAGAAACTACTTGAAATGTTTTTCCTCTAGGGCCACTTCAGCCCTCCGGTTGCTGGAGCTGCTGGGAAATGGAGTTTCTCTGCTAGTCTGGCCCCCTGTACAGATTACAGGCGCACCGCACTACAGGAGTCTACCGGTACATTTCTGCACCTCCAGGCATGTCGCCTGTGTGGTGGCAGCCCTCCTGTTGATGGGGCTGCTGGCAAATATAGTTTCTTAGCTCAGTCTGGCCCCCAGTTCAGATTGCAGGCGTCCTTCACTGATATCCGTCGATGGCAGGAAAGTTGGATTAAAAGATGATCAACTTCGCTGCTCCAATTTTCCCTTCTGGAAAGCCTTATCGGAATATAATACGCCGTGGCTCTGCCGTGGAGTTTGCTCCGCCAAGATGCGGTGAGAAACCCAGCGATAAGTGAGCAGAGTTGTATAGGTGTGTATATGTCCAACGATATGGCTCCCTTTTTCCCCCTAATCAGGCGCTGCTGCGTAGGTGCGTCGCTTCTGCGGTTGAGCCCAACCGCTCTGTGTATTACGTTTTCTTCAGAGAAAGAGAAACCTGGAGCCGCAATCACCAACCAACTCGATTGCTTTTTAATTAATTTATTCTTAAATCCATTTAAGTTTCAGCACAGACATAACCAAAGCGTTTTGATAGAATCCGCTACCTTGATCACGGTCAAATTACTGCTGTGTTCTCGTGTGTTTAAAACTTTTTTTTGAAAAAAACTGGTAACAGGGAAACCCCATCTCAAACAGGAAACACATGATAGGGCAACTTCCTGACTCCTATACCAGTGACTCAGGAGTTATGGGCAATGTAGTTCGTAATTAAATTTTGATATTAAACCATATCTCGTTGTTGATGCATATCAACATGCCCTGATTATTTTACTGTATTTTCCTTTTACATTGCTCACATAATTAGTTAAACAACATTTCCTGCCCTCCAGTGGGCTGACGTTATTTATGCCCTATTGTGTTAAAACATGTCCCTTTTAATTCAACATAAGTTATGTACACCACCTTCCAGCCCGTGAGGGGCCACTGTTGACATACCACGTTCTATATAATTTCTCACTATTTACAAGGTTACTCATACCCTCCAGTGGGTAGACTAAAATTGTTCATTTGTTTAGTTCGTAGTAGTCCTTTTGGTTCTTGGGTTTATGTTTTGTGGGTTTCAATTTAGGGAGGGGTGGTTGAGGGATGTAGTTACTAAAGTGAAAATGTAAAAGAATTGTGCATAATGTTTTGGGGGGATGGATAGGGACGTTGAGGGTCGGGGGAAGGTTATTTCACTGGTTAATTTCAAGTCCTCTTATAGATGTATATACAGTTCCTCTGACTGATTCAAGCCAAAGGGAATCATAGTTCTAAAGTTCAGAATGTGTCTTGATTCCTTCTGACACAAGAGTTTTTCCCGGTGACGACCTCTGTCAGATAGGCTCATTTCTCAATTCCGCAATATTTCAAGAGTTTCCAATCTCCTCCATGGTGGCTTTCCATGTGTTTTGATACCTCGTTACTTCTGTCTTTGTGTACCGTGGTTTGAATATGTTCTAATATTCGTTTTTTCAATTCACATATGGTGCTTCCTATATATTTAAGTTTACAGGGGCACTCTATCATGTAGATTGTATATTGGCTGGCGCGTGTTATTAGTTCTCGAATTTTGCAAATCTTGTTGTTTGCCATTGGTATTTCCTTTACAGGTTTGGCGATTTCACATGCCTTGCAGTTGTAACATTTGACAAATCCTCTTGTTTTTAGCCATGATTTCTTCTTACTCATGTTTTTGAAGTGGCTATGAATTAGTTGATCTTGTAGATTTTTAGCTCTCCTATAGGTCACAATCGGATGGTTGCCCATTCTTTTTCCGATTGATGGATCCAATTGCAGAATTTTCCAGTTTTTCTTTAGTATTTGATTTATTCTTTTCGATTCTTGGCTGTAATCCAAAATCAATCTTATTGGTTCTTCCTCTGATGTTGATCGTTTGTCATTTGGTTTCAAGCATTCGGATCTCTGTTTTTGGTTTGCTCTTTACCAACAGTTTGTGACCATTTTTTTACAGTATTTCCTTTTTTGGAAGCGTTTGATGGTATTTGCGCTTTTTTTTTCTCCATTCCTCCTCCTCGCTACAAATCCGTCTCAGGCGGAGGAATTCCCCGTAGGGGATACTGGAGGTTAATGATGGTTGGTGGAAGCTTGTAGCCTCCAGAGTCGCATTTGTAGCAGTGGCTTTCCGGTGTAGTGTTGTTTCCACATGGTTGTACACTTCAGTGTCCAGAAAAGTTACTCGATTTTTGCTGGATTCATATGTGAATTTCAGACACTGTGTGCTGTTGTTCAAAATATCAAAGTACTGTTGGAACTCAATTTCATTCCCATTCCACACAATAAATAGATCGTCTGCAAACCTTTTCCAGGTTACTATGTGTTGGGTATATTGTTGGTTTTGAATGTTCCATGCCACTTCCTCCTCCCACCAGCCCAGGTGAGGTAGTGTGGCTCACTGGTTAGAGGCGGCAGACCCGAGAGCAGAGCACAGCCCGGGACCAGGGTTCGATTCCCGACGCGGCAGGTTTCTGGACCAGGGTCAGCGGACTCCATAATTCTCTCACCTCGGTGCCCACTCTGATCAGCGATCACACTCGGCAACTCTGGGCATTAGCTTGCCTCATCTTCACTAACAGCCCCACCAGACCGCCGGGGATGCCTGGTCTCACCCTGGAGATACCCATTAAGGGACCATCTCTCAGGGAAGCCAGGAAGGGTTTTGCAGCGGTCGAAGCGCGGAGATACTCCCCCGGGAGTGATTCTAGCGCTATATAAACACGCAAATTAAATTAAATAGCTACACACGCGTAGCTTGGGCTGAAAGAAAAGCCCATTGCGGCTCAGTTTCTTTGACGGTATATTTGGTCTCCGAACAGAAAGATGTTGGTCAGTACTGCTGAGACCATTTCTATCAACATCTCGTTATGAATTTTATAATGAATGTTACGTTCCCTTAAGTAATGCTGACAGGCTTTTAGACCTAGTTGATTATCAATGTTGGTGTAGAGAGCTGTGACATCCATCGTGATCATTAAATAGTTCGGTTGCCATATTAATTCTTCAAGAACACATAGAAAGTCTGTCGTATCTTTGATGTACGATCTTAATTTCTCCACATGGGGACTCAAGAAGTGATTGATAAAGTTGGACATTGGTTCAAACAATGAGCCTTTGGCTGACGCAATCGGCCTCCCTGGTGGTTTAGTGGGATTCTTGTGTATTTTCGGCAGAAAATACATCGTCGCAGTCCTGGGAAAATCCACCATCAAGTATTTTTTCTCCTCGTAATCAATGAGGCCTTTGGCTTCCCATGAATTCAATTTCAGCTCTATTTCTCTTTTGATTTTATCTGTTGGATTTGTTTTGAGTTGTTTATAAAAGAGGGGATTACTTAGTTGCTCCATGGCTTCCGTGGTGTATGACTCTCTGTCCCATAACACCACATTTCCCCCTTTGTCTGCCATTTTATTTTCAAAACTGTGATCATTGCTCAATGATGTTAGAGCATCTCTTTCCTCCGTTGTCAGATTGTCTTTACATTTCATTTTGGTTATTTTGTATAGATCATGTGTCACCGCTTCCTGGAACATGTCTATTTTGTTACCCGGGGCCACTTGTGGGTAGAACTTAGATTTTGCTGGTTCCCGCACCTATTTGGGGGATCACTGATTCCAGATTAACTTCTTGTCCTTCTTCACTGTTAATATTCATTAATGTCAGGAAAGTTTCAGCTTCTTTGGCCCATAATGAGGTGGTGGGTTCAGGTGTTATTTTCATAATTTTTGGTTTGTTTTTCCTGTCCAAAAAATGTTTAGCCAGTTTTATTTTCTGTATGTACAGATAGATGTCTATTCTGGTTTGCACCATGTCCATTCTCTGAGTGACATGCCAGAAACCGGTCCCCGGTAGCTTGTCTCCTTTCTGGTGAAGAATTGGCTTGGTAGTTTAGTCTGCCCTGTTCCCTTGATGCACTGGGCCAGGGACAGACTGATTTGCATATAGCCAGGTTCTGAGCTGGGATGGTGCAGTGAGATAAATAACGGTGATGGATCAAGCCCTGATCTTTGGACTGGGTAAGAGTGGTCTGCTTAATTCAGACACTCTGCTCATCACCACCCTCTTTTCTGAATCGTTTTTGGCCACTATAGGTGTGGCAGGGTATACTCAGACATGAGTCCCTTTCTCACTGCACCATCAGGATTCAAGCAAGCCGGGCCGAAGAAGGCTGAAATGCCAGAAACCGGTCCCCGGTAGCTTGTCTCCTTTCTGGTGAAGAATTGGCTTGGTAGTTTAGTCTGCCCTGTTCCCATGATGCACTGGGCCAGGGACAGACTGATTTGCATATAGCCAGGTTCTGAGCTGGGATGGTGCAGTGAGATAAATAACGGTGATGGATCAAGCCCTGATATTTGGACTGGGTAAGAGTGGTCTGCTTAATTCAGACACTCTGTTCATCACCACCCCCTTTTCTGAATCATTCTCTGAGTGGGGCAATAATTGATCCCTCTTTTTAACAAGGAAATTTCTGATGACCTCTCTTTGTGAGAGGTTTACCACTTGGAGCTCCTCATTCATTTGCCCCTCTGTTTCATACCGCGTGTCTCTGTACCAATCTTTTCGTTTGTACTGCTTCCTCCTCCATCCTCGTCTTGTGGATTTTTTTGGTGTTGTTTTGATTGCCAAGGTCTTCCTCTTCCTTGTTGTTGTCTTTGCGCCCCCTGGTTTTGTTCCCACTGGCGTTGCTGGAGAATGAGGCGCATATCCCCTAAAAAATCCTTTTGGTTTTATTCATAGTAGAGTCATCTTCACTCAATTCATTAGATGTTATGGATGACGTGCTGCAGGATGAGGTAGTTGTTATTCCGCCTTGTTGTTTAAAGGGATCAAATTTGCGGGCAAAGGTGAAGATTTGCCCCTCTGAGTAATCCTTGGCATCTCTGATGAATTTGTTGTGTTTCCTTTGTCTCACCACTTCCTTGTGTTTCTCAATTTGTTGTATGTATGTGTGTGTATAGGCTTCATTGTAAACAGGACTTTGCCTTATCACTTTCTGTGATGTAAACCTGCTGATTAAAAACGTGATTCAAACCTACCTGCCTGTGGGCTCTTCTGAGAGGGGAACTACTCTTACGTTGGAGATATATATATATGTATGTATGTATGTATGTATGTATGTATACATGCTTTGGAATTTTTCCTTGGTAAATGCAAGCCAAGACTCCTCGCTCATGATAGGATAAGTGACCTGACCAAATTTTGCCTAAACAACAATGTCTTTCTTTTTGATAAAACTGTTTTTCAACAAGTGCGTGGTTTTGCGATGGGGGCCAGCATTGGCTCACACAAAGACAATGGTTTGTCAAATGTAAAAATTGTAAGGCATGCCAGTATGGTATAAATATGAAAGCCTACAAGACACCCTTCAATGACAGGGAGATACAAATATGTTGAGCCTTGCATTGCAAAACAGATTATGCGATCTACATTCTTGAATGTACATGCAAACTCTATTCAATTCAAAAGCTTTATTCGGTTTGCGATAGCAACCATATAAGCGCATGTAAAAACAAAATAACCTCAGTAACATTCTCAAGATAATCAATACTTATCAAGAACAGCTATTTAGACAAGGTAGACATTATACACATAGTTAACTGTCCATTGCTGTGCAAATTGCATACGTTTCATAAAAATCCAAAGGGTATTGTACAATATGTGCAAGTAACACAATAAAGTGACAAATGCTTACTATACCCTAGATTTTTCCTAGTGCAAAGATTCCACATTAAGGTATCTTCTGTAATTATCTTCATAATATACAGACTTCGCAAAAGTGATAACTGCAAACATTGTACAATATGTGCAAATTACGCTACAAAGTGTCACGTGCCAACTGTATTCCCTCATGTGCAATTTATGCAAAAGTGAAAAGTGCCCGAGATTCCAAAGCATAATACTATAACATGTAACATACAGAATTTTAAAATACGATGGATTGCCTGGTAGCAATGCATTTTAGAATATAAGATGCCACATAAAAGCAAACGTCCGGGCTTCCCAGGGCAGATACCCTCATAGCATTTTTTGTGGATCGAACATTATATTTTAAAAACAAAGGTTTCAGATCAAATTTCCTAACGGAGATCAAATTTACAAAACAATAAAAAATGGCAGCAACTTTGTTTAGACATATTGTCACTAGGGCATGTGGAACTGGCATTTTTTTTCATGATCGGGAAAGCCACGAGGTTATGAACAATCCCTAACCTCAGGCGTATCAGGACAAACAGGTGGGAGATTTTTGTCACGTTGGTAATGTATGCCTGAAAACCAACTTTAAGGTTTAATTGTTGGTAGTATACAAGGGTAGATTGTTCACCAATTCGTCTCCCCTTTGTGGACTAAAAAGGTGGCTTTGAGCTCTTTTTTTGAAATTCGAGCTGCATAGGCCGGGTCTGTATGGATATTACAATTAAACAAAAGGTTATACCAGTAATGGATAAGATTTAACCAAGGGATACGTAAGCAATGATCAAGCTTTAAACAATCTTTAATGATATGTTGAGTGAGTAGGGTTTCCTCTTTCGACTAAATAGAGCGCCATAATAACAAAGGTCGTAGGGCAGCTAAATCTGAGATGTAGTTAAGGCCCACTTCCTGGTGGATCAGGTCTGTAAAGGCAGACGGTGGGACACTCAGTAAACTTTTAAGAAAGATATTTTCATCTAGCTGTAGTGACTTTTCAAAGTGGTGGCCCCAAATTCCTGCGTCGTGCAGATGATACGCACTTTGTATTATAAATGGCCACCATATCTTTAATTCTTCGGGCTCCCACTTTAGAAAGCCTTGTTAGATTTAGGTGTTTCTTTCCCCACTTGTCATTACAACAGTCTTAGATTGATTTAATAAAAGTTTTCTGCAATTAATAAATCATGTAAAATTATTAATAAGACGCTGAAGGCCATTCGGGGTACGTGACAATAAAACCGCATCATCTGCGTACAATAAAATTGGAATAGGCTGTCCGTCTATCAGAGGGGCATCCGCGGGTATCTGTCTTAATACTGCGTCTACTTGGTTAATGAATAAAGAAAACATAAGTGGGGCCAGGACGCAACCTTGTCGGATGCCCCTTTTGACTTTAAAAAGGGGGGTACATTCACCTGCAGATCAATAGCGCACACTACTGGATAGTCTCTTCTAGACTCTTGCCAGAAAATAAACAATTTCTTTTGGGACACCTGTATCTAATAATGTGTTTCACAATATGGAATGGTCTACAAGGTCAAAGGCGCTACTTAAATCTGCAAAACATAAAAACAAATTACCCCCTTTCACCAGTGTATATTTACTGATAAGAAGATCGCACTGTTCTAAAGTGCCCATGCCCTTCCTAAACCCATATTGTGCTGGTGAGAAGATTTTTTTGTCTAAGGCCCATAGTTCGAGCCTCTCCAGCAAAATCCTATTCATTAACTTGATCGAATCTAGCAACGATATGCGTCGATAGTTACAGGCATCCGATTTTGAGCCTTTCTTAAAAAGGGGAATAAGCAATGACTGTCCCCAAGATGGTGGGAAATGGCCTTCTACAGCGGCATTAAAAATCCTAACTAGGATCGGGGCCCACAAGTGCATCTCATTCTTGTATAAATCAATAGGCAACCCATCGGGCCCTGGTGCTTTACCCCCCTTGCTATCCACTAGACCATCATACACTTCTTCAATGTTAATCGATAGAGGTAAGGTGGGCCAAGTAGAATCCAGAGGTAAATTAATATTAATTTTAGCAGGGTTAAACATTTTTGTAAAAGGTTCAGTCCAAGCATGACAATTTACATGCAAAGGAAGTTCTGGTCGGCAAACATCCTTTAAAAAGGGGCCATTTATTGTCTCCAGAACAATTAGCTATTGTTGGTAGCTGCTGCTAGATTAAGTTTATCCCAGGCTTCGCCTTGCAATTCTTTCTTACGGGCCTTAATAGTTTGTTTATAATTAAAACTTAGTTCCTGTATATGTGCTTTTTTTTGTGGCTTAGTTCTTAGTGCTGGCTTCAGGCTATGTAGGGCCCGGGTACAATTCTTGTCAAACCATCCTACATATACTTTTTTCTTTACATTGTTTCTTCGTAAATATCCCTTCTATTGCCTTATTTATCCTGAGAAAGCTAGAAATCAGGGATGCTGGATTTACCTAGTCACTAGACAATCTATTTCACCTCTACATTTGGCAATCTCGTCCCCTTGGACTTTTTGTGGTTCAACTCCTGCCCATTTTATCCTCTTGCCATTAGTTCTTATGGGGGTGATATCAGTGATCCAATTAGTTTTAGTTAAGTGTCTGTCCCCCCCCCCCAACACAACAGCAATAATGATATACTATTATGATCACTGAGAACCTGTTCTGTTATCCATAAATTTGCATAATCATTGTTACTTGAGATTAAAACATGGTCAATGGTAGTAGCGGCATCTCTGCCGGTAAAAGCTGGACATATAATATTATCCCTAGTCATGGTACAACTCAAAAGTTCAAGATCAAACGTGGCTATTAGAGAGTTTAATGCTGTACCATACTCGCCATGGGGGAAAATGAAAGTAATCAACACTGTCCTATGCACTATGACCCTTCATAAAACCACATATATTGGTGGAATCCAACGGACACACTTGGATAGTAAAATCCCCAACCAAGACGATAATGGCTTGTCTGTTTGGTACTAACAATGCCCTCTCAATTTCTTTTTCCAGATTGTAAATCATACTGCCCCTGTTATTACTAAAGATGTTGTAGTAATTAACTAAAAGCAGGTCCTTACCCTTGTGGAATTTGAAGCCTCATTAACTGGCAATAAGGGCCTATTGATATGCAGCCTACAATTTTACATTCTGCTAATTTATTTGAAACAAGAATCAAGAGACCTTCCTTTGCCCTTCCTGATGTAGAATCAATAGCGCTTATCCAGTTTGAAGTATATCCCTCTATAAAAATCGTGTCTCTATACCCGGTCTCCTGCAAGCAAATAATGTCGTAATTGGAAGTAATAAAGTCTTTCCAGAATGGTGTGTCTAGTTTCCTTTTAAGCCCTGCTATATTCCACGTCATGATAGTATATCCTTCAATTCAGTTAGCCATAGCTGGCTTACTAATTAGGGGCGCAATGTTCGGGCTCTCTACAGGTATAGATTCTGATCGAACATCGCTAACTTATGTCTGGATTTCTGGTTGTCCTCCTAAAGTTATATCTTGTTTCACTAGCTAAATGGGTAGTGGACAACAATCTATCTTGAACTACTCTTTGATCTTTAATATCCCTGTTCCTTTTTAATGTAGGATTCTGCGCTGCTCCTACTTTAACATAAGTCAATCATTGTCTTCCATTGAACTTAGTGCCTGGTATCTGTTATATAAAGGGATATTCATACTGGGGGCAGTGGTACTAGTGATGGTACTTGTTTAGTGGAGTTAAAATTGTGAACTGGTCTGCCTTGGTTACCACACATCATTAGGTGTCTATAGAAGTATCCTAATAGCAGGAGGGTCGTATTATACTCCGGTTGGGACGGTGGGAGGGCATTTGCAAGAGTATTCTGTGCCCGACCAGGAGTTTTGAAATGAATGATAATACAGTCTCCCGCAAACTTTTTCTTAAGCGGGTCAATCATCCCACACGTTGTGTTAACAGTATCTGGTTTGCCCCCATCATCAGGAAGCCACAATTGTTGGACAGCCAATGTAGGGTTTTATTTTTGAGTGTAGCATGATTTTCCCATTGGTCTTTTCCTAATTTAGGTACATTTACTAAGACTGCCACATAGGCCCCACAATCTGGCGGCAAGTCAATAGATAAAGGGACTTTATTTGCTTTAGATGGCCTATGGTCTGGGTTGCCTGCTTTGTTAGTCTCTAAATCGGGGGCATTGCTAACTCTTACAATTGATTTCTCTCTTATGTCCATGCCCTCATTAGGAATAGTGGTATGCTCAACTCTATTCTGTGTGTAAATTCCCTTCAATACTTAACCGTGATTTGAATTGCCTGTAGATATACTCTCCATGTGGGGTTTAGTTGGATTAGGGGTTGGTAGATTATTAACGCTATCAGTTACCACTATAGAACTCTCTCTATTAGCAGCCCCACTCGGGTTGCCCTTCTCAACCCTAGCATATATTTTTTCAATGCTTCTAGTTAATTTGTGAACTTCCTTGGCTATATTATCAATCCTATCATGGAGTGGCCTAAGTAATACAGTTAATTTATCAAAAATGGCTTCTAAGAATGTTACATTAAAAAAAGAGTCTTGGACTTGTTTTAATTGTGCATTTGCTGTTGTTGTACCCCCTCTCCCCCCGTTTTGGATACTTATTGTCTTCATTTGCCTTATTGATACCCTGTCTGGTTGTTTTCTTTTTATTTCCATTACCTTTAGGTGGCGGAGTAGGGGAAACATTAGGTGAAGCAGCCAATATAGATAAAGTGGGTGTATTAGCTCATCAGCAAGATCATTCACCCCCCCCCCCCCACAACCAGTTACATCCTGTCCGGTATAGGTGATTTGGAAATAATTAGTCTTTCTTCATTAGCCAAGATAGAGCCTTCATTAGACTTGTCCCCATGTGTGATACTAGACCCCATGGACAGGCGTCTCTCTCTACGATTGATTTCCTCTGATAAAGCATTAACTGCTTTCACTAAAAAAGTATCTATGGTAGAGCATGTTTTGTCCAAAAGAGGTTTGTTTGCCCGCCTCCTTGCCATTATAAAAGGGTCAATAGGCTCTCCACCGCTAGGGGAAATGCTTCCTGCAAAGACTTCTGTGCTTCCTGATACAAATTTGCAGGCATAAACGGGGACAGTACCTATCCTCAGTTCTCTAGTTGCCAAGGCCAATGATGCTGGGAACCTTAGAGGGGTGGCCCGGCCTCTTCCGGCCCCTGATGGCCTAAGTTGGCCCGCCCTTGTTCCAGGCTTCTCCCGGCGCTGCCCGCGCACGTCCTGCGTTGCGGGAGGTGTTACGTGGTTTTCTAGCGCCTCCGGGCAAAGGCGGGAGCGTCACGAGTGCACCAGTGGCCCCCGGGGCTGCTGGGTAGTGTAGTTGCTGGCCGTTTCCCTCACGGCTGGGAGAAAGGAGCTGCAGTGTCCAGCTGTTGCACTCACGGCTTCCGAGTGCTGCCGGTAACTTTTTGCCTTGCCTTGTCGCCACATGCAAACTCAAATATTTGGGTAGCACTAAACTCCCTGCCAACAAAAGTATACTGCAACATCTCCGAGCAATAACTAACATAGAACCCTACCTATCCAGTCACTAGACCAAGACCTTTTAAAAAAAAACACAATAGCGATTTGAAATTCTTATCCTACTACCTCATAGACTCAGTACCTAAAAACAGAAAAGGAGGGTATTGGGAGGGCATCCTGCGCAAACTAGAGACCAGACATATAATTTATCTCGACAGCAAGATGCCGGGGGGGGTCTCAACACCACAGAAGACCTATACACCTGCTTTTAGTTCTCTCCTCCACTATCTCTAGGCACACCAAGTTGCACACGAATAACTACTCAACAAAAAGAATTAACCATGTATCTATAACAGTTTCACAAGAACTGAAATATACTTGAAGAGATGCCAAACAAAATACTAACCAAAGGTGATGAAATAACCTAGTTATATTAGACTGCCGTCAGACCCTAAACCAACAAAATCTTGTTTTTTTTTAAAGTTTCTATTTTTGCACTTTTTATACACAGGGTGGAAACATTTCTTTGCGATTTTTGCACAAATTTAGGTCACTCAATAGGTCCAATCCCAATTAAGGGGTAAAATACTGCTTTAGAGCACCATTTTTATACTTTGTCAAGGGAAAAAAACACCCACACAAATCAAAATATGACCACCGAAGACAGGAGTGATATTATATCGAGACAAACATACAGCCTTAATAATCATGATGTTGCATTTAGGCAATTATTATAAACACAAAAAAAGCAATGGTATTTTTATCTTGCATTGATTTTAAAATGTCAAATGTTTGATAGGATATTTGAGCAGGTTTTACAATCAAATTGGTCTTTTCATAAGTGTAAGTACTTATTTATTAACTTAAATTATATATTTATACAATTATTAAGCCTTGCTCATGTGTATATATATATATATATATACACAGTTTTCTATTTACATAGAAACAAACATCAGCATGAAAAACATGATTTGGTTTTAGTATGTTTTCACTGTCTATGAACTGTGTGTGGAGATCGCTGTTTTTGCACAATGCACTGTCACTTTAAAAATATATAAAATGGTGGATGAAGCCAGGAAGCGTTGTCATGTGATCAAGGTCCAGGAAGGACCGAAACGCGTCATGGCAGACTAACCGGAATAAACAAAACTTCTGCACAGAAACGTGGTCCGTGCCTGCTTTTATATCCAGGAATGGTGATTTGAAGGAGCAGTTCCAAAATATATATATAATCAGCACCAGCAGTTGAGGACACCGCTTCTTAGGATATGTACACACTATATAGATATATTCCTATATTCCAGTTCACTGCACAACTTAGTTGCAGGCGCACACGCCTTGCCACAAAATAAAGATACAGTCCAATAGGGGTTGGGGTAAACTTATTCGTGGTACCAACGCGTATCGGCGTAAAAAAGCCTTGATCATGGGTTAAATTACAGAGTTTGGAAATCACTTTTCATAACATTATTACGTGCAACGTGAAAACGTAAGTAAAACAAAACAGATACCTGACTTACAAAAGAGCAACGTCCATGATGTAAAAAATGACCCTTTTTGTAATGATCTTGTAAAGTAATGCATTGGACAGTTAACATTCAAATATGCATATACATGTAGAAAGAACGACGCTAGTAGTACCCTCTTGGCACTCATAATCACAATGATTAATAAAATAAATAAGCTTTCATAGCCATGTTCAAAATGTCTAAATACGTGGCTAATTGCAAATATCACGTGCCACTACCAATTGCATCACATTGGATAGTACATGCCCGCCATTCATAAACATTATAAACTGATATAGCCATATGTATATGATTCAATAAAATCCCTATATCTACTCACATCCTATGTATGCATCGATATTAAATCAATAAAATAGATAAATGTCAATCGGCGGCAAAATGATGGAACGCACAGATAAAAGAAGGCATACACAAAAAAGAAGGAAACAAACCAATATCCACACACAAACAATAATGCCCAAATGGGCGAGTACAGTGGATATTCTGTGGCCTTAAATAACCCCTAACAGTCACGCCCCAGTGTGCCAAAGAACTTATTATTGTTTAACCAATATACATCTATTGGCTATGGTATAGTGCTCTACCCCCAGTTATTCGGGTTTACATACTCCATGATTCACAATACTCATGCGAAATTCATAAGTTCATAGGGATACCATTGTTGAGCTTAAGGCATGTACCGCTTCTCAACCTGTAAAGAAAAGCATAAAACAATCACAATTAGACCCTTGTGACCAATGCTCTATCACATACAAAAACTATTTATAAAGGTGAAAATTTGATAAACCCACAGAGTGAAATATAACCTTTTAAAAATACAGTTAAAACCATGAGACATCAGAGGCCTGACGCTAACCTCTCACTTATATTTGAAGTGACATACAGAATATCTGTATTGAATATAAAACAATCCCAAATTTACAATGTACTAGGTACAAGTTGGCAACTGGAAGAAAAAAGTTGATTAAGACATTACAAACAATGATCAGAATTAGTCACACAAAAACCATGACCATTCCTCTTCAGAATTCAGACCCTGAGGAGCTCTGGTATCTAATTCCAATATGTATGTGGATTCCAGTTGTCATAATCTGCGTATCCTATCGCCCCCCTGATGGTCTGAGGGACGCGCTCAATAAAAAAGAAACACAGAAGGTTACGGTTACTCTTACTCTCCTCCTCAAAGTGGTGGATACTTTATCTTTATTCTGGATGGCACGCATATGCTCCAGAATCAGTTTTTTTGCGTGAAACATAGTGCTACACAAACAATGTTTTGAGCACGGACACGTCGGCACATAAACACAAAAATCAGAGAAACAAGTCTTATGTTTCTCTATCTATCTCTTAGTGTTAGTCACTGGATAGAAGGAAGTAGTATTGAGTAGTGACTGGAGATTTTAATTCTAACCTGATATTCACGCCGGAAGAAGATGAAATCTTGACAGCAGATAATATTCATTGGTGTGTTCCACAGCAATCTCAAGTTGGGGTGAAGGTTCGCAAGGGTAAACTGGGCCAGCAATCTGAAAGAGACACGTTAGTGATAGATTCCTTACCTTAGAATATCCCCAGGCTTCAGACTGGATCCGGGAACTTTTGCGTAGCAATACCCCTGCGCATCGGTAGGCACCATCCGCGGCTCCGCGTCCGTCGTCGGCGTCGTTAGCGCCAGAATGACATCGCCGGAGTACTTGGACGCCGCACTCGCGCAGTGACGTCAGTTCTTCTTTTTTCTGCACCAGCTAGCGCAGATCTGGAGAAGCTCTACCCCTTAGTCACTTTTTGACTAAACTTTTTTGATCTATTGATAGGTTTTTCTCGAGTCGTTAGACTCCTACAGTGCCGGTAGGGATGCCGGGTTCAAACCCTGCTCCAAGTGCAACCGACCGATGTCGGTTACCGACCCCCATCGCCGGTGTCTTCAAAGTCTAGGCCTCGACCACGACGACCGAACCTGCTCCGACTGCCGGGCCCTGACGTCTAAGGCTAGGCGGGAGCGGTCCTGCAAACGGCTTGAGATCCTGCAGTCGGCCCGCGCCGTTCAAGATCCCGGTCCCACAGGAGGTCGAGGGACCGTTCACGGGGTCAGAGCCCTCGTAGTTCCGAGAGTCTGCATCTGTCTTCGGGATCAAGGTCCTCAGGTAAGAGGCATGAGAGGTCGGAAAGGCGTCATCGCTCTTCTGACCCACCCCATACGACGCGACTGGGGGTTCGGGTGACACCACCCACGCGGCTCTACAGGAGTTGCGGGCGTCGCAACCTGCCCCATACCTTCCGGTCCCTAGGCACGATGCAACGCCAGAGGAGGTCGAGCGGTACCTCATGGCCATGAAGTCTCTCCCTCCTACGCTGGGCTCTGTGGTGCCTTCGGGCCCAGTGGCTCCCGCTGGGGGGCCTAGCGGATCGGGTGCTTTGACTCCAACGTCATCGGGTGCCTCGGCCCCGGCGCTGCCGGCGACTTCGGTCCCGGCGCCGCAGGCCCTCACTGGATCCGGTTCCAGATACAGGTCGTCGCCGGTCGACCTCACCGAGGCCGGCCCCTAGGGTGTCGCCCCCGGCGCCGCTAACGGGCGACGCCATCACCGATCCTTCCCTTGATTCGGTGCCGGAGCGGCGCCACTGGGCGCCGCTCTCAACGTCATATGGAGACTTTTACTTTTACTTCCACAAACCGGCCCCATCCTTAGAACCTGAATTTCAGGTGATGGGTGACGAGGGGGATTCGGCTGGGTCTGTGGACCCTCTGGCACAGGAGTGCCAGTCTCAACAGGACTGGACGTGAGCTTGAGGAAGCCAGTGGACTGGACACTTCGCCAGACACTGGTTTTGTCTCCCCTCCAACCATGGCTACGGAGGAGGGGGCTGCCTACAGTGTAGTGTTGACGCGGGCGGCCAAGGCATTGGGCCTAGAGCTCCCAGTCGCAGCCGTGAGGACTAACCTCCTTACTGAGATCCTTAAACCGCAGGCAAGCTCGGCTGACCCTCTGCTGCTGTTTAATGAGGCCTTGTGTGACGTTCTTTTGGGCACGTGGTCCAAGCTCGCCACAGGTCAGCCTGTAGACAGGAACGTGGCCAGACGCTACCGCCCAGCTCCAGGCGACCCTTCCTTCTTGTCCACCCACCCCACCCAGAGAGCCTGGTTATCCAGGCTTCTACTTCCCAGACCGCATTCCCGACGGCTCCGCCCGATAGGGAATCCAAGAGGTACGAACAATTCGGTAAGAAGGTGTTCTCGTCCCTGAGTTTGGGACTGCGGTCAGTCAATACCGCATGCTTCTTGGGCCGCTACACCCACACTCTGTGGGACATGGTCGCAGACGTGCTGCCACAATGTCCAGAGGAGGCCCGGACTAAAATTGCGCAAAACCGTGCGGAGGGTCGAGATGCGGCACGCTATTCCATCCGGTGTGGGCTGGATACCACGGACTCACTGGTAAGAGCGATGGCAACAACGGTGGCAGTTCGATGCCACGCCTGGTTGAGGACCGCCAACTTTTAGGCTGATGTCCAGGCCACTCTTCTGGAAATGCCGTTTGATGGCCGTCTCCTCTTTGGTGACAAGGCAGACCATGCGCTTGAGCGTTTTAAGGACTCCAGGGCTACGGCCAAGTCCTTGGGCCTCTCGGCCCCATGCCAGCAAACGGGTGCCTTTCGCTCCTTTCGTGGCCAAGGAAGGGACGCTCCCACATGTGCTGCCAGGCGAGGCCAGTCCACACCTTCCCCTTGCAGCATCTGCCTCAAAACCCTCCTAGTCCGTGCTTTCAGGCCCATGTGACGCCAGTGGGGGGGGGGGCAGGGTTCGCCATCACCACTTCCGCAGGCGCACTGTCACGTCGGACACGTCGGTGCTGCAAATCGTCCGAAGGGGCTACTCCCTCCCCTTCAAGGCGACCCCTCCAGCCATGCTACCGCAATACCACCGCGTTTCGGGGGATCACTTGCAACTTCGGTAAGAGGAAGTTACGGCCCTCTTGGCCAAGGGGGCCATCGAGCGCGTTCCTGGGCCGGAAGTAGGGTGTGGTTGTTACTCCCACTACTTTCTGGTACCCAAGAAGGGCAAAGTGGGCCTGCGCCCTATCTTGGACCTACGGAACGTCAACTGCTTCCTCCGGATGGAGAAGTTCAAAATGCTGGCATTGGCTCAGGTCTTAGCTGCCCTGGACCCAGGAGACTGGATGGTAGTGGTGGACTTGCAGGACTCTTATTTCCACATTCCCGTCCTGCCGGCCCACCGGTGCTACCTGCGGTTCACAGTAGGCCACAAGCACTTTCAGTTTACCGTGCTCTCCTTCGGCCTTACCAGCACCCCACGGGTGTTCACGAAAGTGATGGCGGTGGTCGCAGCTCCTCTGCGCAGGTTAGGGGTTTCAGTCTTCACATACCTCGACGACTGGTTGTTGAAGGTGGGCTCGCCCCAGTCGTCATCCACCTCCAGACAATGGCTGACCTCCTGCACCAGCTAGGGTTTTCCATCAATGTGCCGAAGTCACACCTGTGCCCCTCTCAAAAGCTCCTCTTCATCGGAGCAGTCCTCGACTCGACGCAGTTTCGGGTTTATCCTCCCGAACAGCGGGTCGGGGATATTCAGGCTCTGATTCCAATCTTTCAGCCTTTATCCCGGGTCTCGGTCAGGTTGACGCTGCAGCTCCTGGGGCTGATGGCCTCCTGCATCCTTCTGGTGCATCACACCAGGTGGCGGATGTGGGCTCTGCAGTGGGACCTAAAGCTTCAGTGGGCCCAGCATCAGGGCAACCTGTCCGACCATGTCGTGATCTCGGAGGGCACTGCGAGACAGCTGCAGTGGTGGCTCACGGACCGCGATTAGATCAGTGGCAGGTCCCTTTCCCTTCCCCAACCAGAGCACGTACTTGTAACAGACGCGTCCCTCCAGGGCTGGGAAGGCCACATGGGAGAGGCGGAGATCAGATGCCTCTGGTCTCCGGCGGAGTCCCGGCTCCATATCAACCTTCTGGAGCTGCGGGCGATTCGTCTAGCACTGAAGGCATTCCTCCCCTCTGTCCGGGGGAGTGTAGTGCAGGTGTTCACGGACAACACCACGGCCATGTGGTACTGCAACAAACAGGGCGGGATGGGGTCGTGGACCCTATGCCAGGAGGCTCTGCGCCTCTGGCAGTGGCTGAAACGTGTGGTTCAACACCTGGCAGGTTCTCCGGACGCCAGGGCGGACGAGCTCAGCCGAAGGTGCATGATGGATCACTAATGGCGTCTGAACTCCGATGTGGCGCAAGGGCTCTTTCTGCAGTGGGGAGAGCCTTAGTTAGATCTATTCACCACCGAAGAGAACTCGCAATGTCATCAGTTCTGTGAGTTGGAATTTCCAAGGCGGCACTTGCTCGGAGACGCTTTTCGTGACGAGTGGAGTTGCGGTCTGTTGTACGCCTTTCCGCCTATACCACTTCTGCCCAGAGTGCTCAAGAAGATAAAGCGCAACCGGGCCCACGTCATCCTTGTGGCTCCGGACTGGGCGCGAAGGTACTGGTATCCCGAGCTACTCAGTATGTCAGTCGATCCCCCCCCGATTCGTCTGCCTCTTCAGGAGGACCTTCCGTCGCAGCAGCAGGGGACGGTCCTCCACCCAAACCTGTCCAGTCTCCACCTCCATGCTTGGAGATTGAGCGGCGACAGTTGAGGCCATTTGACTTGCCTCCTGAAGTCTGTAATGTCATTCTGGCAGCCAGGCGTCCCTCCACAAAGTTGGTATACGCCTGCAGGTGGAACAGATTTGTGGCATGGTGCACAGCAAAGGCTGTGGACCCTCTCAATGCCCCTCTCTCTGAGGTTCTCATCTTCCTCCTTTATCTTGCCCAGCAGGGCTCTGCTCTGGGCACTATCAAGGGCTACCTTTCTGCCCTTTCAGCCTTCCTAAGGCTACCTGATCAGCCTTTTTTGTTCAAGTTCCCCATTGTAAACAGATTCTTAAAGGTCATCACTCATATGTTCCCTCCTGTTCCTTTCGTGATGCCCCAGTGGGACTTGAACCTGGTTCTAACTTACTTGATGTGCGCTTCCTTTGAGCCGCTTCATAACTGTCCTCTCCGTCTTCTTACTCTTAAGACTGCTTTCCTGATTGCCATCACCTCTGCCAGGAGAGTGAGCGAGCTCCAGGCTCTTTCCTCTAAACCTCCTTTTCTTTCCGTCCATCCGGACAGGTTGTGTTGCGGACAAAACCCTCTTTCCTGCCCAAGGTAGTCACAGCCTTCCACATATGGCAGTCCATCACCTTGCCCACCTTCTTTCCGCCTCCGCATCCCTTGAAGGAGGAAGAGAGGCTCCTCCGTCTGGACCCAAAACGTGCGCTCTCTTACTATCTAGATTGCACACGCCAGTTCCGGGCGGATGACCAACTCTTTGTTGGTTACGTGGGCGCTAAAAAAGGACAGGCGGTGCACAAGCGGACCATCTCTTGGTGGATCGTGTTGTGCATCCAAGCTTTTTACTCTTTGGCTAACAAGGAACCTCCTGTTGGACTGAGGGCCCACTCCACTCGGGCCACGGCGACTACTACTGCCCTGGGCCGAGGAGTCCCCTTGCAGGACATATGTCAGGCAGCTATGTGGGCCTCGCTGCACACGTTCGTAACATACTACTGCCTTTACAGCCAAGTCCGGAGGGATGGCTTCTTTGGCCGTTCCGTCCTCCAGGACTTTCTGGTGTGAATATTGGTTCGCAGACCCACCACCGGGGTTGGTATTGCTGGGGTATCTATTCTAGGGTAAGGAATCTATCACTAACGTGTCTCTTTCAGATGCACAAGTTACTACTTGTGTAACGATATATCTGTAAGAGACATTAGTTAGCAATAGATTCCTTACCGACCCACCCATCCTCCCCGTTCTGCGAACCGATATCTAGGGTTAAGGTCACCCCCTTTCAGGGTCCTAGTTTCATGGCACCAGTGTTGGTTCCATCATGGCTCTGCGTATCTGGCGTGGAAAAGCTGTGTATAAGAACTGACATCAGCGCGCGAGGGCGGCGTATAAGTACTCCATTCCGGCGCTCCATACGTCATTCCGGTGCTAACGACGACTGACGTGGAGCCGCACTGACGCCTACCAACGTGCAGAGGTATTGCTACGCTAAAGTTTCCGGATCCAGTCTGATGCCTGGGGATATTCTAAGGTAAGGAATCTATCACTAACTAATGTCTTTTACAGATATATTGTTACACAAGTAGTAACTTGTGCATTGGTGACAGATCTTGAATATCAAGGCATGCGAGTGCTTAACGGAAGGACAGAGGAAGACGGTCCACTAAAAAAAACATATTACGGCCCTCGGGCACAAACAATACTCTATTTTACAATTCTAAGTCTTTCGCTAATGTCATTACTAGTCAGTTTTTATATAGACTACACCCCCTTGAGTGACCACACATTTCAACACATCAAATTTTACTTTTGCGTGGAAAAATTCCAATCATCTAAAATACTGAAGGGCCAAATAAATACAACCAATTTAAAACAAATGAATTGGACAAACAAAATTGAGTGGTTCTCAATAATAAAGGATATCTTGGCTGAATTGAGAAACAAACGTATGAATAAGATTCAAGCCTGGTCTCTCTTTTTAGGTAAACTAAAGATGAAAATGAAAGTACAAAATGTGAAGGACAAAAGATATTATCCAATTACTGACTTCCCGAAAGAGGTGCAAGATCTAAAAAGGGACTTAAGAAGAACACAAAAGAAGTTACACTCAAATAACACAGAAGGGACATTTGCTGGAGACATTTCACCTTTAAAGAAAACAATACAAAAAGATCTGTGAATTCAAAAAAGGGAAAACCGAGAACTTCTGGACTAAACTGATATTAAGCATTAGGCATTCAAATACATTTTGGAACACATCAATTGACTAGGCATCAAAACATCTTTACGTCAAACGTTCAGGAAGCGGAATGGTTAACTTCCTTTCTCAGAAATTTAAACCAAAGTCATCAAACGTTCAACGGAAGCAACTAACATCTGAAATTTCAAATAAACTAAAAATAGTTGAAGGCAGTTGTCAATCTCTATCAACAGACCTGACCCAATCATCTATGCCAGTAGTAAATCATGTTACCTACTCTGCAGAGGATATAGCAAAAACAATCAACAAAGGTAAAAGTGATGGGGCTCCAGGTCCGAATGGCATTCCACAAGCGATCTACAAACATGCCTCTGAATACTGGAGCTTACATATAGAAAAACTTTACGCAGATGTAGAAGCTAACAATCAAGTACCAGATAGCTGGCAAGGATCGATTATAACCCCCATTTATAAAGGAGGAGATAGAACAAATCCAACTAATTATATGCTAATTGCCCTACAGGACGTAGAAGCCAAATATTTTGCTTCAATACTTCTGGAAGATCTGGTCAATTGGTCTGGGGAAAGTAATCTGATTCCAATTAATCAAACCGGCTTTAGAAAAGGGATTGGAACTATCTCAAACCTCTTATCAATCACAATGGCAGCTGAAAAATGTACACCCGAGAAACAGGACTTGCATCTGTGTTTTCATAGTTTTAAAAGCTGCTTTTGACAGCGTGGACCGGAATCTGCTGTGGGCAATGTTGAAAGCATGGGAAATACCAGAGAGGATACTGAGGGGTTTGCTATTATTCTACACAGATACCTGGACTCAAGTAAAACTTGGGGAAGGTTCTAGAATATCAAGAAAAGTGTACACAACTATTGGCTTAAAACAGGGGTGCATATTGGCCCGCAGCTATTTAATCTATTGATATCAGATCTCTCTGGAAAACTTGATAGTACCAACTCACATTCCCCGAAATTAGGCAAGTTAAAACTTTCTCACCTTGCCTATGCAGATGACATTGTGCTATTGAGCTTAACTAAAGTTGGTCTGACGAGGCTCCTAACTGTACTTTGAGCTTTCCAGTCTACAAATAAGTTAGAACTTAACTCATTTAAAACAAAAACAATGCTTTTTACCTCTTGGCAAGCCGTGCAACACAACATCTGGCTAGAAGGCAAACAACTGGAAAAAGTATCCTGTTATAAGTACTTGGGATACTACAAAGATGACAAGTTATCCCTACAAGATCAGAAAAACTACATGACCCAGAGAGCGGGGGCCTTAATATTTGCATTTAGCTCATTGGCAAAGAAGTTGGAAGGGCCAAACCTGAGGCCACTCCTGATGATTATCTCCGGCAAAGCACTGCCAACCTTATCATATGCCAGCGCAGCCATGTATGGAAAAGACTCGGAAATTATTAACAATTTAATAACAAAAATTACCTGCACAAATGCGATTAGAATTTGGTTTAATGAACGAATCACTGGGCAGACTTTATACATATATAAAGGTGTGATATCGAATCAAGCAAACGCTAGTGAAAATAACCTCAATAAATTCCTATGGCTGGAATTGGAAACGCAAAAAAAATCGCAGGCCAACACATTTTTGACCAATGCATTAGAGGCAACATGCTCTTCTAACCTTTGGAATAAAAATGTGCCTTTTTATCATTTAAGCAGGCATTAAATAGAGCAGCAAAATTTCATTCGTTGTTAACAGATAAAGGCATTTTCTCCCATCGCTCCCATTCTTGGACTATGATTAATAACTACAAAACTCTTAAACCGGCGGCCTACGTAGACACCACACTCTCTATTTATATTAAAAAACAACTAATGGCATTGCGTTTTGGCAAATTTCCAACTTTAGCCGACGAACCATCTTGGAGGCATATTGAGTCAAAAGAATGCTGTCTCTGTGGTCACGAAAAGGAAGACTTAATTCATCTAATATGCCATTGCAAGAAGCTTCAACCCCAGCGTGTCACCATTCTGAAGAAACTCCCTACCACAAGACCATAGGTCCCGACCCCTACGCACATTTACCAGTGGGATCTACCCAAACTTATAATAACACTTTTTCTCAATGATACAAAAATATTTCACTTGATTGAACATTTATTTTGACACCATAAATATTCACTTATTTCACATAGTCTTAAATCATAAAACTTCTTTTAAATGCAGTACAAAACATGTTCTAATTTTTTCAAAAACACAAAAAATTCTGACAGTCTTCTTCTGTTATTCTTTTCAAAATGCTCTATGCATTTCGGGTCTCACAGGACCCTTCATCAGGAGCAAGTGCCATCTACAAAAATAATAATCCACAGCAATGAGCTTTATATCACAACTGGGGTGAACAATGTTACATATACAAAAGAGAAACATGCTTACTAAATATGAAATAACTTTAACCGCACAAAAGTGTGTGTGACCCAAAAAACCAACACCACCGTGATAACATGAAAAACCAATAAACCTGCTTACTTGATACTTTCAAAACCACACTCATGGTACCTGGAAAATTACAACAACCATAAATCAACGAAACCTAGTATCACACTGATTGTTATAAACATATACCAACTGCTCCTTATCGACTTACCAAAAAAGGCTACGATAGTGTCCAATCCTGATCTCAGTCTTCAAAATGTTGTGATACATAGAACGCGACCACGTAACAGCCCCTAGAACGACAAGCGCAAAAACATAGTGTCTGAATTAGACCCTCTCTCAAAAAGCCTTAAAGAACAATGCCGTTCAAAAGTTTTCCTATTCATACAACTCCTCAAGTCTTACCGGGTTAGTTGTAGTTCAAAATCTAGAACTCCGCTTGAACCTCCTCCAAGTATCTACCACTTCGCGAAGAACTCCGCTTACCCCAAATGCTGTTACCAACAAGTTCCGCTGTAAACACTAACAGAGGACCACTCTATTTAAATATCCTTCGACTCCGCAAAACTCCGCTATCACGAGACGTTGTAACCATAGAGTAAAATGATGGACACTAACAAAGGACTTCTAAAGAGATACTGTGACTAACAAGTCCAACGACGAAACACTAACAAAGGACTGCTTTTCTCGGATGGAAATCGACCGCCATCGTTGCGGTGAGTAAATAACTCGACTGAAAAACTGAAACTAAGGTTACTATCCACGGAAATTATCAATGATGACTCCAAACCAAACAATGATCCGAAAAAACCTCATCACTATTCCCCAAAAGTAAAATAATGTGACAGAAGTGTAAGCATGCTGAGAATACTGAAAACATCATATTGTTCCTATATACAGATTATATACATGTGTACTTATCAGCAGTTAACCACAGACATGAGCAAAGTTATAAAAAACAGGATAAATCTATCCGTTCATTTAATCCTTACAGTTCTTGGGTACCCAATTTCTTTATCCAAAATACTTCTCTCTGCAAGAGGGATCTGGTACGATCCTCTCCCTCAGGGAGAACCACTTGTTCTTGCACTGCAAATCTTAGTTGAGATATACTGTGTGTCTCATTTGTCCAATGTAATGCTAAGTTACTTTTCATGTTTTTGTTTCTTATTGTGCTCTTGTGTTCTGAAATTCGCACTTTTAGTTTTCTCTCTGTCTTTGCTACATAAACTTTCCCACAGGGACATTTGATGTAGTATATGAGGTTCATAGAATTACAGTCTGAATTGTGATGTAATTTTATCTCTTTTCCTGATAAGGGATGCAGTATTGTATTGCCAATAATGACATTGCTGCAGTGAATGCAATTTGTACATTTTCTCATACCTCTGCTTACTGATGGTTCTTTCTTGTGAGTTGAAAATTTCAGAATCTCTTTCAGGTTCTTAGACCTTGTGTATGCAAATAGTGGCTTCATATCGAATAAACCTTGAAAATCAGCTTCTTTTTCTAACAAAACCCAATGTCGGTTGATGATGATCTTAATTTTTTGGGTGCTGGTATTGAACTTAGAAACAAATACATGCCTTTCTTTTTTGACCTTTGGTTTCTGGATTAATACATTTTTCCTTTCCATTGCATGAATGCGCTTATTTGCTTGTTCAATAACATCGGTTGGATAACCTCTCTGTTCATACTTTTTTGCTTGAATGGTCAATTGACTTTCCAAATCGTCTTTATCAGAACATATTCTCTTTATTCTCATAAATTGTGAAAAAGGGAGATTCTTTTTAAGGCTGGGAGGATGGAAGCTTTGATATTTTAAGGCATTATTGACATCCGTGTCTTTTCTGTAGAGAGTTGTGATCAGTTTCTTATTTTCTACTTTCAGCATTACATCCAAAAAAGATATTTGGTGATCACTTATGTCATAAGTGAATTGTATGTTATCATCGAAAGTGTTCAATTGTTGAAGTTTCCTTTCAAGATTTTGTTTCTCTCCAATCCAAATGATGAAAATGTCATCTATGAACCTACAGAATAATTTCGTAGATGTTTGCCATTCTTGGTCATTGAAAATGTTGTCAAACTCAAATTTGGCCATATAGGTATTGGCGTACGCTGGGGCTCCAGAAAAGCCCATCGATGTGCCTTTCTGTTGAAGAAAAAACGGATTATTCCACTGGAAATAACTGTGGAACAAGCAAAAGTGCAAGATTTCCAATACGAAGATTTTATCAGCTCTGATGTTGGTTTGCTGAAGTAATGCCCATTCAACTGCCTCTATTCCTGCTAAATGGGGAATGGAGGTGTAGAGAGATTTTACATCTACGGTGCATAACAACAAGTTCTCTGTGTACGTGATTTCTTCGATTTTATTCAGAAAGTCAGTCGTGTCTTTAACATATGATTGCCATTTTTGGACAAACGGTTGAAGAAAAGTGTCTATGTATTGGCCTAACGGTTCGAAAATGGTACCACATCCAGTGACAATTGCCCTCATTGGCGGATTTCGAAGATCTTTGTGGATCTTGGGAAGCATGTACAGTTTCGGTTGTCTCGGTAGATCAATTGTGAGGAACTGTCGTGTAGAAGCTGTGATGATTCCTTCATCAAAGGCTTTGTCTAAAATCATTTTCAGGGTAACTTTAAGTTCATTGATGGGATCTTCCTCCAGTCGTAAATATGTTGACGTGTCTTGCACGTGTTCATTCACCTTGGCCATGTAAAAAGTTGTCTCCATAACAACTATAGCTCCACCTTTGTCGGCTTTTTGAATTATCAGTTGGTCATTGTTTTGAAGATTAAGTAGAGTCCGTCTGTCATGGAATGACATGTTCTTTTTCTTTGTTTTGTGCAAATTCAGTTGATGCAAGTCATGCAGAACAGTCTTCTCGAACGCATCCAGTACTTTGTGGGATACTGGAGCTTGAAACTTAGATTTAGGTTTGAATTCTAAAAATTCAGGTTCTGGTTTTTGTGTTTGTTCTGTGAACACATTATTGAAAAAATGTTTCAGCCGAAGAATCCTCATGAATTTATAGAAAGCTACATCAATCTCCAGACTATTAGTATCATAAGTCGGTACAAAACTTAAGCCTTTGTTAAGAATGTTGATTTGTTGATTCATGAGTGGTATGTTAGAAATGTTAACCACTAAGTTTGTCTTTGGCTTCTCAGCCGACCTTTTACGGATACTTCTTCTGGTTTTTCTTGATTTTTTGATGAACTGGGTGTTTGGCTTGCATCCGTTGCCTGGAGTAAAAAATCCTTGGATTTAGATGTTCCTTCTCCACTTTTTGATGAAGACTCTTTTGTACCAGTTTTATCGCTCATCTGTGTTTTCGCTGCAGGTCTCGTTTCTGTGACTTCAGAATCACAAACACTACTTTCTTCTGATGTAGCGGTATTAGTTGATGGCTTCTTTCTTTGATAAGACCGTCTTTGAGCGTAAACCTCAGCCCAGGTGTACACCTCGTTTAATTAATAGTCCAAGGTATCCCTTTTGTATTTCCGGAGTTTCCCTTCTTGAACTTCATTTGCGTGTTTTTCTAAACGTATTTGTAATTCTTCAAGTTCCTTATCAAAGTCTGTACTTTCCATCCTTTCCGAAAGATTTTGTTTTATCTCGTTGATTTCAAGAGCTAATTCTTCTATTACTCTTGCCAATTCTTCCACCAGAAGTAGGATCAAGTCTAAAGAGCACTTATTCAGAATGGAATACCATTTCTCCATAAAGTCTTTGTTAAGATGAAATCTATATAACATGGGTTTAATCGCCATTCTTAGGCCGCGAGGAATTCTCTTTGCTCTGTGGTACTGGATCAAAGTACTCGCATGTAGTTTCTGACTCAGTAGTTCTCTTTTAACCAGGAACTCCAGTTGTTTTAACTGCTGCATTACCGTGCTTCCTTGTACATTGGATGTTTTAACTTCACCGATAAGTGAATAAATGTCTGAAGCTTGTTCCAATGTGTATGCTAACGTGTTCGCTCTATTGTCAGTCATACTGGTGATGGCGTCAAATGCCATGGTTGGGTGCTATCTCCTGTTTGTAGACAAAAAACAAACTTTTAAAGGAGTTAGAGATGCACTACCTTCTGTTAAGCTTAATGCTAATGTGCTTATACTAATTTGATTTGGATTTTCAATTTTTAATGTTGGCGTGCTGCAAGGGTGACACGTTTGTCTGAACCGTGTCGAAAACTATAAACTCCCTACCTCGAGACCATAGGTCCCGACCCCTACGCACATTTACCAGTGGGATCTACCCAAACTTATAATAACACTTTTTCTCAATGATACAAAAATATTTCACTTGATTGAACATTTATTTTGACACCATAAATATTCACTTATTTCACATAGTCTTAAATCATAAAACTTCTTTTAAATGCAGTACAAAACATGTTCTAATGTTTTCAAAAACACAAAAAATTCTGACAGTCTTCTTCTGTTATTCTTTTCAAAATGCTCTATGCATTTCGGGTCTCACAGGATCATCACATCTCGGTTCTTCCCGGTCGCAGCCTCGAATGGGTACCCATTCGAGGCTGCGACCGGGAAGAACCGAGATGTGACGATCGTTTAAGGTGAATATAGATATCACTGGCAAAGGATGTGAATTTTGGCATCTGACAATCACGTTTCCACCCAATACGGCATTTGAAGAGAACTGACTAGTCCATTTTAAAACTAGGATCTTTTCCACTAAATAACCTGAAGACTTGTTCTCATTGATAAAGCCCTGGAACACATAATCCATGACGCAACTTTGATAATTATTCGCCCTGAAGAAGTCCTTCGGACGAAACGCGTTAGCTACTTGTGTGTGAAGATTTGGAATAAAAACAAGAAAGAAAACTCCATGGCTCACTGATATCATTAATTTGATTAATATTGTTACTACATACTGTATGGTGTGCTGAACCATTGTGTTGAATTGTATACAGTGCCTTAGGGCATTGACTTTGGAAGCCTAGGGGTATGTGGCTTCAGGTTTCTGGCACCCACAAATACAACTAGACCAGGATAAAGTGGATAGAGTGCAGTCAAGTGTCTTACCCTGTACCCCTGTCTTAGTATTACTAATTGCAGAATGATAAAGCTTTGCAAGCTCACGAAAAACTATTGAAAGCAAGCGAGTCCTTACCAAGATAATCTCAATTAGGATGAAGGTGAAAAAAAATAAAAAAAGACTATTTCAGATCCTTCAGACTTTTGGTTAAAAAAGACAGATGGACGTCTCTTACCAACACTGAAATATGTCAATACTAATTTATAAATTGCTTTTATACATGTTATGCTGAGTTTACGAAATGAAAGGAAATCTTATGAAAACTTGTTTTAAGCTAATGTTTGCTGAATGTCGTTTTATGTAAATTGTTACGGTTTTTATTAACTATACAATAAACTTATTATTATTATTAGCATTCACCAGTTTTTTCGTTATGGCACAAGTCCAATTTATTTACTTTAAACAGAAGCATCTAATGCAATTAAATTCAAAGCATTAGTGGATGATGGCAACGCAGTTGCTAAATTGTATAAGTGCAATATATATTACAGTGCTCTTGTGTGGATATAAAAAAGGGAGAAAGGAATAGGAGTCAAGTGGTAACGTGTGGGTGAAGGACAGGGAAAAGGTGTTTGTGACACATATATCTGTTATACATGGTATAGACCTTTCCGGCCTGAGACAGGTCAAATGTTCCTGGAATTACACAAAGCTCTAATGGACCACCACTTTTTTAAAAGATTGTTGCCAGAGTTTGTGTTGTATGTTGTCTATGTATTGTCAATGTTTCAACCCCTAAGGTGCAGGTTTAAATAGTACAAGAGCACTTGGATAAAGCAACGGGGCTTCTCCGCCGTGTGGTTAAAAGGTGTGGGCTTGAAATGGCTCTCAATCATGAATGAAGAGTACCCTACAGCGGTGTCTCAATCACTTGCAGTAGGTTGGAACAAATCCAAAAATATCTGAGCCATTCTTCTCTCCAAGGGAGGTCGTTGGCCAGGAAGACTCCACCCTAGGGACTGACACAGAAGACCCTGAGCCTGCCTTCTCTCAGAGGGAGGTCGGTGGCCAGGATGACTCCGCCCAAGGGACTGACTGACACAGAAGACCGGTTTTCGTTCAATTATTCACGTTGGTGTTGAACAAAGAAGAAAGGCTCAGATATTTCTGGATTGGTTTCAACCTACTGCAAGTGATTGAGACGCCGCTGGAAGGTACTCCTCATTTATGATTGAGAGCGGTGAGGGCTTCCAACTGGTGTGCACACGACATGATTATTTCTATATCAATTCAATGTTATTAATCCAGTCAATCACTGTCCACCTTCTGTAGTCCACCACTTCAGGACTACCTCTAATGAAAAATACTACAATGAAGGTAGCGCCATATTCAGTAATCAGTGTTTGCAAATGCAAATTTGTTCCCAACTGATTGAATCAAAAAGACAGATTTCCTTGAATCCACAGATCCACAATTTATTGCACGTCACTTTAGGATAGTATTTCCACAAGGATTATGACAGTTCAATATTAGTTGATAAGTTTGTAGCATTTCATCAACAGAAGTTCCTAATAAACTCAGCCAAATCGCTTCGAACAACGTAGGATGTCATCCGGGCTATAGTTATTATTATTATTATTATTATTATTATTATTATTATTATTATTATTATATATGAGTTTAATCAGCGCGCAGCTACCCGTAGGTTTCCCGGCGCTAGGAAAGCAGAAGAATAGAAGTGTGAAGGAAAAAGGTTACAAAGAAAACAGCCAGGTCTTCACTACTTTGCGGAACTTGAGATAACAAGTTTCTGACCGCAAAGGGACGGGTAGCGAATTCCAGAGCGAGGGCGCCAAGTAGGAGAACGAGCGCCCACCAACTCTAGCCCGCTTGAAACGGGGAACACAGAATCTGCTTTGAGTTGAGGATCTGAGGGTGTGGGAGGGACAGTAGAGATGGAATAAGGATAGATAGTGAGGGGATTTTCCAGCTTTGATGTGATGCATGAAGCATAGTGCTTTAAATTTGGACCTAGACTCTATGCGCAACCAATGCAGGCTGCACAGGGAAGCAGAGACTGGGGCAGTTCTAGGCAGATTGCAGAGTAATCAGGCAGCCATGTTCTGGACCACTTGGAGCTTGCGGGTGACCTCTTTGCAGGCACCAAGTAGAAGTACATTCCCGTAGTCCAGCCGAGATGTCACTAAGGCCTGGACTACTGACCTCTGGGTGCCTGAGGGAAGCATCCATGTGATCTTCCTCAGCCACCTGATGATGGTAGTACAGGTGGCTGAGACTTTGACCACATGTTGCCTCATAGATAACTGATTGTCAAAGAGGACCCCGAGATTGCGTGCTGTTGTTGCTGGGACTGGCAGCGGTCCCATTTGCTGAGGCCAATGTTGTGGGCCCCAGAGAGCGGAGTCCGGCCCAAACAAGAGCAGCTCCGTTTTATCGCCGTTCAGCTTCAGTTTGTTAGTCAGCATCCAATTGGCGATATCAATAAGCCCAGAACAAAGAGAAGATGAGGGACAGTGTTGGTTGGAAGAGAGAGAAAAGATGATTTGAGTATCATCTGCGTAAGAAAAAATAGATAACCCAGATTGTTCAGCAAGAAAAGCAAGAGGTCTAACATAAAGGTTGAAAAACAAAGGACTAAGAATAGAACCTTGGGGAACACCATGAGGGGAATTATGAACAGAGGACACAAAGGAGGGGGAGAAAACCTGAAAAGTGCGATCTGAAAGAAAATTGGAAATCCAGGCAAGTGCGGAGCCACCGATACCAACAGACTTCAGGGCAGAAAGAAGGATGGAGTGGGAGACGGTGTCGAAAGCGGCACTCAGGTCCAAAAGGATGAGTGCCACCGTCTCCCCTCCATCTACCTGGCGTCTGACGGTCTCCGTGACTCCCAAGAGGGTGGACTCCGTGGAGAAGCCCGCCCTGAAACCTGACTGGGAAGGATGAAGGACGTTCGCCGATTCAATGTAAGATGTTAAGTGACGATTGATATGTTTCTCCAGCACTTTCGAGAGGCAGGGAAGCAAGGAGATGGGTCGAAAGTTGGCTGGGTTGCTGGGATCAGCATTAGCTTTTTTTAAGAGCGGGACCACCATTGCATGCTTCCAAACATTAGGGACAATAGCCTCAATGAGAGAGGCATTCAAGAGAGCCAAAATGGGATAGAGTGAGGAGGTGGCTAGGGTACAGAGAATCTGGGGGGGCATAGGATCCATGGGAGAACCGGATTTGATCCCCGCCAGCAGATTCAGGAAAGAAGGCATAGAGATGAGTTCCCATTTATCTACCAGAGGAAATGAGGACCGTGCAGAGTCTTCCTGAAAAGGAAGTTGGTCTAGGCTCTGCATGGAGGAGCTGGATGAAACAGGTGGTATAGCTCCAAAGCCAGCGTAGATGTTGTCAATTTTCTCCGTAAAGAAGTCAGCCAAGGAATTACATTGCGTGGTGTCCAAGCAGGGGGCTTTGGGAGCGCATGACATTATGGAAAGTTCCTGTACTGCTTTAAATAGGGCTTTGGGACGATTCTGGGCTTTCAGTATCGTGGAGTTGACATGATTGGCCCTGGCGATGTTGCATAAAGAATGGTATTTACGTAGTGCAAGTTTATAGTTTTCTTTATCTGTAGGGGAGTAGTTAGCCCTCCAAATACGTTCCAATCTTTTGCAGCAAGATTTCTCTATTTTTAGCTGTTCGTTGAACCAGGGGGCAGGGGGGTGGAGAAAGTTTTGTTTGCATTTACGTGCCAGGAGACAAGAGTCTATTGCAGAGGTAAGCCAGGCACCAATCGTGCCCACATCATCAGTAGTGATGTCTAAGAGAGGAGGCAAGGTCTTCTCCAAACATTGCTCCGGATTAAGTTTTTTCCAGTTTCTACTGGCTCTAAGGGAGTGTGGATTGCCAGAGGGGCAAGGCGCAGTCTTAATGTGAAACTCCACAATAAAATGGTCTGACCAGATGATAGGTCTGGGAGGTAGGCAGGTTACAGTGTCCAGATTGGTAAAGATTGGGTCAAGTAAGTTGCCGCTTTTATGAGTTGGGCTGGAGTTGAGGAGGCTTAAATTGAGGGCAGCAAGGTCCTGAATAAGATGAGTACTAATTGGACACATAGTGTTATTGAAATGAATATTCAGGTCACCTAATAACAGAAAATTGGTGGATTCCAGCAAAAAAGGAGCAATTCGCTCAGGGAGAGCAGCTGCCCATGTGCCAGCCGCCCCCGGAGGGCGATACAGAAGAGCACCGGACAGTGTGAAATTCGGAGATAATAGTAACTTAAAACAACCTGCCTCGCAATTAGGGATGTTGAGGTCTTCCCACTTACTGGAATAGATCCTCTTATAAATAATTGCAGTGCCACCTCCCTCTTTGAGTGTTCTGTTACGCCCCACAAAGGTGTATTCATCAGGGAGGGCAGTGGCAATATCAGGGCCAGAACAGTCATTGAGCCAGGTCTCAGTAAGAAACAAGGCAGAAGGACTTGAGGATACTAGAAGGTCAAATATGTCCCTCTTGTGTTTAGGCAGAGATCTGCAAATAAGACTGATAAAACTAAGGTCAGGACAGGAATCTGATGAGTGTGCAGTCACTCGGCGAGGAGTGGTATTCCAAAAGGGAGAGGGTGGATTGCACAGCTCCGAGGGAAGAGATGTAACAACCAGAGCGCATACGGGGCAGGACAAAGGAGCATCCTGACAGCGTATGCAAGAACAGTCAGTACCGGGCGAAGGTCGTAAGCTCCACAAGGAAGAATGGGAGTAGGTAAGTATGGTGAAAATATGGTCAGAAGCAGGGGGAGTGGCCCCTGGTCCCGTCCGGCCGCGGACAGGCGCAGACGGGCTTAACTCAGGTGCAACTCCGGCGCGCCTACGTCGCGCCCGTTGCGCTCGTCCGCTGCGCTGACGCATAGTGGCCGTTTAAGTAGAGGAGGAGCGTGGGGGGTGTGGCAATGGTGTTGGTCGCCTAGCCTGCCTAACCCAAAACGGCGGCCGCTGGGAGCCCGCCGAGGACGATCAGCCCGCAGCCAGCCAGCCGGTCAGCCTAAAAACAAGATCAAGTTAGTGACCTGTTAATTTTCAAAATACAGGAATTAGTGGTATAAAAATAACAGCGTCAAAAATAAAAACGCCACCGCTCGCAATCAGCGGGACAGAATTCAGAGATGCCCAACAACAGTTCAGTTCAGTGTTCTTTCTGAGTAACTTCTACCTATCACGCAAAAGGTTCTGATTTTTATTTTGACTGTTCTTCTAAAATAATGGTTTCCAAAATGCCATGAGCACCGTATTTCATTAGGTCATCTGTGCCTACTAAATTCCCAATCAGCAGTTCTTGCAAATATCTGCATCCAAATTCAACAATGGTTTCCCCGTAAACCGCTATTACAGAGGTCTTTAAAAGCATCTTACTTATGTGCAGTCCAATCCCTTCAATTAAAGCCCCATCCAGCTAAGATGACCTCATTCCTCGCAGCCAACCCAATAAATCCCCCTGTCACAAATTATGTCCTTAAGCGCTGCGTGTAAGGATTGCATTCTTTCCAACATCGCGGTCAACTGGCCAGACCGTAAAACAACTCCATTTGCCTTGCCTAAAGCCAGGACACATCAGCTGCGGTGCGCGCCAGGGTCTGAGGAAACCCTGTGATAGACTCCAGATCACTGCGCAACTTGGTTACAGGTGCACACTCCTTGTCGCAAAATAAAGGCAGAGTCCAATAGTGCTTGGAGTGAATTTATTTGTGGTACCAAGCTGCGTGTCTATGTATATATTAATATAATTTATAGTGTGTACATATCCCAACTGCAAAGTGGCTAAGAAGCGGTAGCTTCAACTGCTAGTGCAGCATTTGGGATAACAAATCCCCTAATATCGAAGAAGCAAATGGAGACGCAGGACCCCCTGGAGGTTCAGTTTGTCAGCATACATTTATTAAAATAACATGTTTTAAGGCAAAGCACCAGAATGCGTTTTCGGCGTACTATCTTTTTCAAGTGAAATCAGTCAATAGTCATTTGTAGAGCGCATAGCTGCCTCAGCAGATGTGTCCCTATGCTAGAATCAAACTAACAAAAAGACCGACAGGGAGACTCTGAGTAAAGCGCTAGGTTTTTAAGAATTTCCTAAACTCAAATTCTGTCTCGGACGTGGGGGGACATGCAGAATATTCCATAGTTTTGCTGTTCTTACCAAGAAGGACCTGCCACCTTTCCTGGTTTTAATGTATCATGGGACTTGAAGGAGTCACAAGTGATTGGATCTCAAGGTTCGCCCCTGTTGATAAGGAGTAAACCGCTGCCTGAGAGAGCAAGGTCCAAAACCTCTATTGGCTCTAAAGGCCAAAGTCTGAGCCTTAAACTCCATCCCCTTGGCTTCCGGGAACCAGTGCAACTGTCTCAAGTGAGGGGAGATACGGTGCCGAAATCTACCAGCAAAATTCTTTATTATCTGTAATCTGTGAATCAAGCAGACAGGTAGCCCCAAATGAAGGCTGTTAGCATAGTCCAACTTTGGGGCTTTGAAACAAACCTAAAAAAACATTCCAAGCAGCCCGGGACAATGGCAGCTGCTTCTTTGAAATGAAATAGGTCTTGCATTTACAAAACTCCACGATACCTTGTGGAGAAATTAGCACTATCAAGTGGTAACAGAACCACCAGGAGTTCTTATAACCTGCTATTGAAACCACAATGATTTGCCAATAAGAAAACTTATAAACGCACCTTCTCAGGAATGGCCTCTAGGATTTGGAATGCTTTGCCCCCAAAAACAAGACATACCCCTAACACAGCACTTCTGAAATCAATTCTCTTGGCCAAATTCACTGGAACTATTGGATGCAGTCATGTAAATATTTGTTATGCTGGAATAGTCAACACTGTCGGACTAATATTTCTATTAGTATTTTGTATGTATATATCTATTTCCTATATTTCCTTTAAAGCGCTCTGATACTCACAAGGGTCTTTTTTGCAGTATATAAAACCTTCAAAATAAAATAAATAAATAAATCGCAGCTTCCAAAAGCAGGTAGAGGAGATTTGTCGGACTTGTGCTATGAATAATAGGTCTGTATCAAAGTCAAAGTCAAAAGCAAGCTTTATTCGATTACTTAAAATCATAAAAGCAACAAAACAATACAAATGTTAAAAATTTTCATATCACATAATTCATGACATTAAAATCATTATTAAATCAAACCCAGTTGCGGTATCAAGTGCGTTCAAATGGTTAAAAAATTGATACAAGAACGATTCAATCACATTGTAATATAAAAGAGAATAGATAGCTTAAAAACATTTACAAAATCTACAGTATTAGTGAGGTCACCCTTCCAAGTACCTCGGGGATAGCTTCCTGGCATTCGTACGCATGGCCGCGACCAGAAAGCTAGCAACCCCGAAGACTATCCTAGTGCTTCCTAGCAGCTGTAAGTAAAATAGGGCTGGGCGTACTTGTGCAAAACCAGCTTCTCTTAGGATAGGGGCCAAGAACTGCTTTCTGCTCCTCTTAAAATGATTACAAAATGCATGAGGGACTGCTCTGAAAAATTATCGCAACTGCATGGGATTGACTCGTCTGGGACCCCCCATACGGGGAAATCACCTAAGGAGTACTGTATAATGTTGAACCTAAATCTAATAAGCAGGTGTCGATGGTATGGGCAGCTTACAATTTTTAGATAAGGTTCAATTGAGGGCGTAGTCAGGAGGAGGAAGTTGGCTCTGGCTCTAGGTTTAATCAGTTCCTCACTCTCCCTTATTTGAGTTGCCCTCCTCAAAAAGTTTTCCTTAATCCATTTCACATCCCCCCTACAAATTTTGTTTGGGTGGCTAAAAAGATTGGGCCTGCCAAGACTTTCCAGCGCGTCTTTTACTTAGACCAGCCACGGAATCTTTAAAGCGTTATCCAGAGCCATACAGTCCCTAAGAATGATATGGTTGAGTGTAATGTCATTGTTTAGCCAGGTTTTGGCCCAGCATATCAATGGTGCCAGAAGAAGCAGGCCAGTCATATAGCCTAAACCTAACTCAGAGTGTAGTGAAAAAACTGGTGTAGATTGTAGTAGAGATCTAAGAAACTGGTTTTCCGCAATCTGCAAGTCACCCGTTGAGGAGTAGCCCCACAGCGGTGCACCATAAGTGGCTATGGATAAACATTTCATTTTGTAAACTTTCAGTAAAGCCTCCATTGGTCGTGAGCCAAGTCGTTTTGCGAAACTCAACAAAGCTGATGTTGATCTAGATACAGCTAGTGAATTCGTGGACACCTGTGGTTTCCACGAGCCCTTCTCCTCGAAAATCACCCCCAAGTAGGTAAAGACTTGCACCCTTGAAACTTCCTCTCCACAACAGGTAAATGATTTTATCTTTTTCGGCCTTTGCCGCCTCCCCGCCACCATAACATGTGATTTTTTTATTATTGATCAAAAGGTCTAACTTTGCCATAAAATCCCCAAACGCATCCAGAAGCCTTTGTAGGCCCACTCCCGTGCGGGCTAGGAGGACCGCATCGTCCGCATATAGCAGAACAGGTACTGCGGAACCCCCACATACGGGATATCAGGTGTGGACCCCTCCAAGGCTTTATCCAGGGAGTTAATGTAAAGAGTAAACAAAAGCGGGGCTAAAATACAGCCCTGCCTTACGCCTCTTCTGGAATTAAAAGGTCTGGTGGTATTGCCTTCTCTGGTGATTTTAATGGAGGCTGATAGGTCTTCATGGAGTGCGGCCAGGAAATCTACGAGGGGAGGATCAAAACCAATGCCAGCCAGTATAGCCCATAGCTTGGCCCTATTGACCAAGTCAAAGGCCGAAGAAAGGTCCATAAAGGCCAGGTATAGGTGGCCCTCTTTCGCCATGGTGTACTTACTGACCAGCATATGGAGATTCAAACACTGGACAATTGTACCTCGTTTCTCACGGAAACCATACTGGAGGTCGGAGAGGACCCCCTTCTCTTTAGTGATATTACCCAGTCTGCGTAGAATGACTCTGCCAAGGATCTTGACTGCAGAGTCAATTAGCGAAATCGGCCTATAACAGGCCGGATCACTTCTCAAGCCCTTCTTATATATAGGAACAATAGTTGAGGTGGACCAGGATTCAGGAAACCCCGCTGTGACAGTTGCATTAAAAACATGAGTATTTTGGTCCACAGGGATGGTCTTGAGCTGTATAGGTCTGCCGGGACGACGTCGGGACCCGGGGCCTTATGTTTGGTCATCTCATCAATAGCCCTGCTAACCTCTAATTCTGTAAAAACAAGGGGGGATACTTCTGCAAGAGACTGTTGGGATCTACCAGGTGCTGGAATCATATCACTATTATAAATTTTACTAAAGTGATCAACCCAAAGGTCCTCAGGAATCACACAGTCCATAACAGTGTTTGTTGATGCAGCAAAATAAGAATGGTTTATAACCATCCAAAATTTGGAACTGTTCTTCAAGACATTAGCCGCTGTTCAACTGTCCCAAGCCTCACTTTTTATTGACTTTTTACGGGTCTCAATGGCCAGTCTGTATTCCTTCCTAAGCTCTGCCACCAAAGCCCTATTTCTTGGCTGCTGTTTCAGGGCGTGAAGTAAGTCAATATGTGTCTTTGAGCACTCCCTGTCGAACCATCTTGGGGTGGAGGAATCTACTTGCTTCTTTGTACTTGTTAAATCCCTATTGATTTTAGAGCATATGGTGGAAAAAGAGCTAATAATGGCAGTACCTTCGGATGTGCTAGGTCTGTATCAAACCTGATTCCCAGATTTCTTGCTGAGTCAGCCCGGATTGGAGGAGGATTCAGCTCCATGGGCCACCAGAGATTTGATTGAGTGATCACGAAAAGTTCCATTTGCCATGCTGTCCTGTTACCTTTCACTTGACCCACCACTACTGCAGGAGCGATGATAATCCCACTCCTCTTCTCTAAAACCCGCCACCACGACTATCCGATAACACACAGTGGCAACTGGCGAATGTCACAGAAGAAGGTGGGGTATACACGTAGGAATGTTTAGAGATGACACGGGACGTCACTCATGGACTGTGGACCCTCAAGGATCTATAATAGACAAGAAACAAAGAAAGAAGGACATGTGATATTATACATTCATATCCATGCGATTCCATAAAAATTCCATAAAAACACAGGTGGAAAAATGCCTTACCCTTCTGAAAGGGTCCAAAACGCTCTGGGTTCTTGTCACTGTCTCTACACAGCATAAGCAAGTCACCTTCTGTTTTTTTCAAGGTTTCACAATTTCCAAACATCCATTATGTTCTTCATAAAAATAGGGGGAAGAAAAAAAAACCTTCAAACTGAAGCAAAAAAAACCCTCTCCATAAAGTGAACACAAAAAAGGGGCTAATTTCAGGACAAGTGCACTTATCTCCTCATGAAAGGAATAAAAAAGAAACCCAGGGCCAAAACTAGAAAAATAAAGAATCCAGAGTGAAATTTCTAAGCCTGAAACGCAGCTGCGGCTCAAACCCAGGCACATATATCAATTTAATACAAATACCAAAGGTTTTTGGATCAGTTGCGCTCCAGGTGCACTGCCCGTATGTACGCACACAATACAGAATTACTTTTACTCAGGTGCAAACTCGGCGAGTGGAGAACCCTAAAACCACTCCAATAGAGTAGAGAAAACTACCCCTTTTTTGACAGACTGGGTTGCCGATGCACTCAACATGGTACACTTTGTTCAGTAACAATTGGAAAACGAAAAGTAACAAATGACAGAAGTATTAGAACAAAAACTCTCTTGAGGGGTAAGTCTTGGAGTCTTTAATACAGTATGCAGCCAGCCGACACGTGTTTCATCGCATTCGCGATTCCTCAGGGCTGAAATGAACAAAAAATTGACAATGGAGCAAGTATCTCGTAAGGGTATTGTTACAAAAAAGATCCATTTCTCTGGCCTTTACGTACTCAGTTTGTGCCTCTACTTTCGTGAGTGTACATTGATACAAATCCATTTTCTAAGTGCTACCCCAACACATCCGTGTCGAAAGTGTGAGAATTACCATTCTTAGCACTGATCGTGAGGGTGAATGGTGAAATTGTGTGGACACATCAGAAAAAAACGGATAATTCTCAAAAGAGACAGTCTCAGACGAAGCCAGTGATCTATTTGTGTGCGGCCCAATCATACAACATGCTAAGTGATGTGAGGCTCTGACCCTTTGCGTCGAGAACGTAACATACCTAGATGGCTGTGTCCAGGTCAGAATAAGGTCTGTGTAATTACCAAGGAAAAAGAACAAAACGAAAACAGGATACATCTCATCACTAACGGTCCAACTTTCTGTTAAAAGGCAAACAATTCCCAGTAATGGGACTGTGAGAATAATAATAGCGATAAGTAGCTCACCGCTCAGCTGGTGATACTTCCGACCCAGCCGGGCCCTTGACCGTGAGAATACTCGGTATGAGTATATATGCAGAAGGGTGCGAATCTGTAACCAGATTAGGTAATCTGTGTTAGTTGACACCAAATGGCATTTCATACTACCATGACTAAAACCATTTCATATAATTGGTCTTACAATGAAGTGTCAAGGCATACGACTCGAAATATCTATTTGCGAATAGCGCTTTTAGACCCCTCATATAGTCGACCAGAAATCATGTGGATGAGCCCTGCCTTATGGGCCTACATGGAGCAAAGGAAAAATATACATAGAGAAACTTACATAGGTAGATCTTGAGCTTTAATCATCAATCTCGGAGGTCCTAGGGATTGTAGTTTAAACAGTTCTTAAAGGTGTTTGCCGCCCAAATAGAACAGGGTATTGTTCTGAAAAATTGAGCGCCCAAGTCAATCATATGCGCCAAATAAATATTGATTTAAGCTGAGGTTTCTTAGGCGCCACAATACGTGTGCTTACCTATCAGGCGGGGAATCACTCGTGTGTGCCGTTGAAGTTGTAACTTCAATGTACGCTCCAGGCTGAAAACGGACAAAGATAGGGTTGGAGTCATGCCCCTACATTGCAGAGTGATCGGTCCGATAAAACGTGTGCATTCTTGGTTATATCAGGTCTGCTTACCTGTGTGCAGCGACGGAGCGGCGTGTAACGTATTCAGACCCCCGAGCCGTGTTCCTGTTTGGACACGTGATCGGGCCCCAGGAGACGTTATATGCGTCTTCCACGTAACGTAATCGGAACACTAGACCAGTAAGTGTCTCTGGAAAGCCTCCATTTTGGAATCCCTCTGTGTTCATGAAATTCGCCGACTATAATTATGATCTCTTACCGGGCGATTGAAAAATCAAAGTATGCTGGTCCTGCCATCAAATAACGCTCGGCACCAGTAATAGAATGACTTGGGAATTCGCCGACTATAATTATGATCTATTACCGGGCGATTGAAAACTACAAGTATGCTGGTTCTGCAATCAAATAGCGCTCGGCACCAGTAATAGAAGTGGAAGATAGACAAATAAAAATAGCACAGTATATACATGAGTGCCGACTATGTGATCGGTCAAGCGCTGATTGTAGTAGTACGGAAACGGCGATTAGAGTTGAAATGTCGTTCCTCGACGCAAAATTGGCAGCGTAGAGATCGGGGAAATATGTAAATCAATCCCCAAGGTGAGCTACATAGTGAACACCGTGAATGAACATAAGCAGACTGCCGGTGCACGTCCCATTCACACGTGGATTACAACATTGTAACACAGTTCACTTCATTGTGTTCAAAATTTCTAGCATATAATCCTGAATTTAACAATAGGTTGCCACATGTGAAACAATCCAAAATTACAACTTTAGTGTCAATCATAATACAGGAGAGTTGTTCTAGCAAGAAGGAATAGTCACAGTGTGTTGTCAATTACATAGTTCATACAGTACTACAAGTACTAGTTGATTCTCATAACATATTACTAGTCACAGTACCACAGTACCAAAGATATTGCTGGGCTTTATGCAGTTCAGTTACCCAGGAAGTATTGCATCTCCTGATCATAATTAAGACCCCGTTCCACAGTTTTAAGACGCATAATCCAGGTTGCCTCTGTGCGTCTAAGCCTCAATTCACGGTTGCCACCTCTGATGTCTTGAGGGACCGTATCTATGCCAAAGAATTTAACCACTTTGTTGGTCCTATCTCCCTGGCAGGACGCAATATGCAAGGCCACCGGATACTTCGGATCACAATTTACTATGGCCCTCATATGTTCCATCATTCTCTCTTTCAGTGGTCCGATGGTACTTCCTACGTAAAATTTACCACACTCACATTCTATAACATAAATTACAAATTTGGTAGTACAGTTGATATTACTCTTAATAACGAAGGAAAAACCATCTGGTCCCATGAAACTGGTTGTGCCATGTTTAGCCCATTTACACATGCTGCAAAATCCGCATTTATAAAATCCTAGGCTGTGTTGTGTCATCCATGTCGTTTGTTTGGTATCCCTGGGTACTGTGGGACTCAATTTATTTCTTAATGTATTGCCTCTCCTAAAAGAGATTCGTGGTCTCTCAGTAATACAATCGGTGAGGGCTCTTTCAGATCTTAATAAGCCCCAATGTTTGGTCAAACTCTTCCTTAAAGCATCGTGGAATGAGTTGAAGTCAGTTACCATTCTGATTTGTTCCCTACCAGAACTGGTAGGTTTACGTGCGCTTGTAAGAGTATGTATTCTCTTAACTTTTTGGGCTCTTTTCTCAGCTCTCAAAATGGTATTCTTGCTGTAACCCCTGTTGTAAAATCTTTCCTTTATGCTAGTCAAATACCTCCCGAACTCACAGTCCTCACTACAGTTCCTTTTCGCCCTAAGAAACTCGCCATAAGGTATGGCCTTTATTTGGTGTGAAGGATGAGAGCTCGAGGCATGCAAGACTGCATTGCATGCAGTGGATTTCCTGAAGAGTCTACTATGCAGACAGTTGGATGATACATAGAACTCTATATCCAAAAATTCAATATTCGTTCTGCTCCAATTCATCGTGAATTGGATTTTCCAAGTATTGTCATTCAGAAATCTGAAAAAGTCATTCAGTAGCTCCTCAGAGCCAGACCAGATTAGGATGCAATCATCAATATATCGACCCTAAAATATTATAGAGTCGATATATTGAGCACCCTTTTTGCTCCAAATAAGATCAGATTCCAGTGCGCCCATGAAAAGGTTGGCAAACGAGGGTGATATTTTTGAGCCCATGGCCACTCCCTTCTTCTGACAGTACCAGTTTCTGTCAAATATAAAAAAGTTGTTTTTCAGTATTAGTTCTATCATTGTAGACAGCATTACCGTGTGTTGCCACAGCGTGGCCGGTCGGTTGTGCAGAAATTTGTTCACTGCCTGTATGCCTAGATCCAAATCTATACTAGTGTACAGTGAGACTCCATCTAATGTGACAAGTAGAGATCCCTCTTGCCACTGGATGTCTGCTAGGGTGCTCAAAATATGTTTGCTGTCCTGTATGTAGGAAGGTAGGTTTCTGACAAGGGGACCTAAAAAGAGATCCACATATTCTGCCATCCTTTCAGTAGGACCCCCAATGCCAGAAACAATTGGTCTCCCTGGTGGAAAAGGAAGTTTCTTGTGAACTTTGGGGAGAGTATATAGCCATGGATAGGTTGGTCTAAACACTTTAAGATACAGAAACTCTTCCTCGTTTAGTAACCCAGACTGTTTCCATTTCAAGAGCTGTGCATTAATCTCTATTGTTAAGGGACCCATGGGGTTATACTGTGAGTGCATGTCTTTCCCCATAGGTAAGGTTATAACCTTACCTATGGGGAAAGACATGCACTCACTACACTGATGAATGATAACACCATAACAATCAGGGAAGCAGACAAAGGGGGAAATGTAGTGATAATGGATCGTGTAGATTATCAACATGAAATCTCACAACAACTACAAGACGAATCCTGCTATGAACGCCTTACGTATAACCCCATGGGTCCCTTAACAATAGAGATTAATGCACAGCTCTTGAAATGGAAACAGTCTGGGTTACTACATGCCTCGAGCTCTCATCCTTCACACCAAATAAAGGCCATACCTTATGGCGAGTTTCTTAGGGCGAAAAGGAACTGTAGTGAGGACTGTGAGTTCGGGAGGTGTTTGACTAGCATGAAGGAAAGATTTTACAACAGGGGTTACAGCAAGAAAACCATTTTGAGAGCCTAGAAAAGAGCCCAAAAAGTTAAGAGAATACATACTCTTACAAGCGCACGTAAACCTACCAGTTCTGGTAGGGAACAAATCAGAATGGTAACTGACTTCAACTCATTCCACGATGCTTTAAGGAAGAGTTTGACCAAACATTGGGGCTTATTAAGATCTGAAAGAGCCCTCACCGATTGTATTACTGAGAGACCACAAATCTCTTTTAGGAGAGGCAATACATTAAGAAATAAATTGAGTCCCACAGTGCCCAGGGATACCAAACAAACGACATGGATGACACAACACAGCCTAGAATTTTATAAATGCGGATTTTGCAGCATGTGTAAATGGGCTAAACATGGCACAACCAGTTTCATGGGACCAGATGGTTTTTCCTTCGTTATTAAGAGTAATATCAACTGTACTACCAAATTTGTAATTTATGTTATAGAATGTGAGTGTGGTAAATTTTACGTAGGAAGTACCATCAGACCACTGAAAGAGAATGATGGAACATATGAGGGCCATAGTAAATTGTGATCCGAAGTATCCGGTGGCCTTGCATATTGCGTCCTGCCAGGGAGATAGGACCAACAAAGTGGTTAAATTCTTTGGCATAGATACGGTCCCTCAAGACATCAGAGGTGGCAACCGTGAATTGAGGCTTAGACGCACAGAGGCAACCTGGATTATGCGTCTTAAAACTGTGGAACGGGGTCTTAATTATGATCAGGAGATGCAATACTTCCTGGGTAACTGAACTGCATAAAGCCCAGCAATATCTTTGGTACTGTGGTACTGTGACTAGTAATATGTTATGAGAATCAACTAGTACTTGTAGTACTGTATGAACTATGTAATTGACAACACACTGTGACTATTCCTTCTTGCTAGAACAACTCTCCTGTATTATGATTGACACTAAAGTTGTAATTTTGGATTGTTTCACATGTGGCAACCTATTGTTACATTCAGGATTATATGCTAGAAATTTTGAACACAATGAAGTGAACTGTGTTACAATGTTGTAATCCACGTGTGAATGGGACGTGCACCGGCAGTCTGCTTATGTTCATTCACGGTGTTCACTATGTAGCTCACCTTGGGGATTGATTTACATATTTCCCCGATCTCTACGCTGCCAATTTTGCGTCGAGGAACGACATTTCAACTCTAATCGCCGTTTCCGTACTACTACAATCAGCGCTTGACCGAGCACATAGTCGGCACTCATGTATATACTGTGCTATTTTTATTTGTCTATCTTCCACTTCTATTACTGGTGCCGAGCGCTATTTGATTGCAGAACCAGCATACTTGTAGTTTTCAATCGCCCGGTAATAGATCATAATTATAGTCGGCGAATTCCCAAGTCATTCTATTACTGGTGCCGAGCGTTATTTGATGGCAGGACCAGCATACTTTGATTTTTCAATCGCCCGGTAAGAGATCATAATTATAGTCGGCGAATTTCATGAACACACAGGGATTCCAAAATGGAGGCTTTCCAGAGACACTTACTGGTCTAGTGTTCCGATTACGTTACGTGGAAGACGCACATAACGTCTCCTGGGGCCCGATCACGTGTCCAAACAGGAACACGGCTCGGGGGTCTGAATACGTTACACGCCGCTCCGTCGCTGCACACAGGTAAGCAGACCTGATATAACCAAGAATGCACACGTTTTATGGGACCGATCACTCTGCAATGTAGGGGCATGACTCCAACCCTATCTTTGTCCGTTTTCAGCCTGGAGCGTACATTGAAGTTACAACTTCAACGGCACACACAAGTGATTCACCGCCTGATAGGTAAGCACACGTATTGTGGCGCCTAAGAAACCTCAGCTTAAATCAATATTTATTTGGCGCATATGATTGACTTGGGCGCTCAATTTTTCAGAACAATACCCTGTTCTATTTGGGCGGCAAACACCTTTAAGAACTGTTTAAACTACAATCCCTAGGACCTCCGAGATTGATGATTAAAGCTCAAGATCTACCTATGTAAGTTTCTCTATGTATATTTTTCCTTTGCTCCATGTAGGCCCATAAGGCAGGGCTCATCCACATGATTTCTGGTCGACTATATGAGGGGTCTAAAAGCGCTATTCGCAAATAGATATTTCGAGTCGTATGCCTTGACACTTCATTGTAAGACCAATTATATGAAATGGTTTTAGTCATGGTAGTATGAAATGCCATTTGGTGTCAACTAACACAGATTACCTAATCTGGTTACAGATTCGCACCCTTCTGCATATATACTCATACCGAGTATTCTCACGGTCAAGGGCCCGGCTGGGTCGGAAGTATCACCAGCTGAGCGGTGAGCTACTTATCGCTATTATTATTCTCACAGTCCCATTACTGGGAATTGTTTGCCTTTTAACAGAAAGTTGGACCGTTAGTGATGAGATGTATCCTGTTTTCGTTTTGTTCTTTTTCCTTGGTAATTACACAGACCTTATTCTGACCTGGACACAGCCATCTAGGTATGTTACGTTCTCGACGCAAAGGGTCAGAGCCTCACATCACTTAGCATGTTGTATGATTGGGCCGCACACAAATAGATCACTGGCTTCGTCTGAGACTCTGTCTCTTTTGAGAATTATCCGTTTTTTTCTGATGTGTCCACACAATTTCACCATTCACCCTCACGATCAGTGCTAAGAATGGTAATTCTCACACTTTCGACACGGATGTGTTGGGGTAGCACTTAGAAAATGGATTTGTATCAATGTACACTCACGAAAGTAGAGGCACAAACTGAGTACGTAAAGGCCAGAGAAATGGGTCTTTTTTGTAACAATACCCTTACGAGATACTTGCTCCATTGTCAATTTTTTGTTCATTTCAGCCCTGAGGAATCGCGAATGCGATGAAACACGTGTCGGCTGGCTGCATACTGTATTAAAGACTCCAAGACTTACCCCTCAAGAGAGTTTTTGTTCTAATACTTCTGTCATTTGTTACTTTTCGTTTTCCAATTGTTACTGAACAAAGTGTACCATGTTGAGTGCATCGGCAACCCAGTCTGACATATATCAATTTAGCAGCAGGAGCCCCCAACGCTATGAATACAGACAGTCCTGTAACAGACTCGGCAACACAAAACAAAAAGGACTCGCGGACTTCAGTGCACGAGCTTCAGTGCACGGACTTTAGTGCACACGAAACGGTAAACGTTACCATTCACCGAACAGGAGTCCAAATCCCAACAAACAAGAGCCGGCAAAGTTCTTCCCAAGAAGACTCGGTCTCCCGAAGGCGACGAGGATGAGAATCCAGGAAGTCAGGCAGGGAGGAACCAGAAGTGAACGATGATCCAGGAAATTGGCGAGGGGAGTGACCTTCTAGGTCACAGGAACGGAGAAGAAACCAAGCGCTGTCGTGAGAGAAACAGCGCCTTTTAACACCAGAGAGCTGCCCCCCCAAGCATGCAGGACACTAACACCAACAGAAAGAACAGAAAGGGGCAGAGAGGACAGAAAAATAATGACGACCCATCACAAAGGTATGTGGCTTTAAGAGAGAGCCAGGACGCTAATTCCCAACAGTACCTTCCCCCCCAAACCCCTCCCCACTGGTCTAGGCTTACTAGGATGACAGATGGTACAATCGGACCAGCCTTGGGGCATGTACATCCACAGCAGGTTCCCAGGTTCGATTTTCAGGACCATAACCCTTCCATTCGATAAAATAAAAAGCCTCCCTCTCTGCCTACGGGAATTTAGAACAGCATGAACCTCAAACTCCTTATGATCATCCACCTGCACTGGAGGGAGTAGGGGGCAAAACCAAAGATGTTGGAACATAAGGTTTCAGCAATGAGGTATGGAACACAGGGTGAATACGATATTCATCGGGCAATGTCAACCTCATCGCCACTGGATTGATTACTTTAGCTATATTGAAAGGTCCCACATACCTAGGTTGCAATTTCCTCGACCCATCCATCCTCCTATTCTTCGTGGCCATCCAGACCCGATCCCCTACTGCATACAAGGGGGCAGGATTTCTGTGATTTATCTGCCTGGATCTTCATACTCTCTTTAGTCGCTAAAAGATGTTACTGTGCTTTCTCCCAAATAGCTGTCAGAGTGACTCAACGTGTCTAGTGCAGGAACCCGCCCAGATGGTTGTATAGGCAGTGCTCTTGGATGAAAACCTGAGGAACAGAAGAAAGGGGTCATACCCAAAGCAGAGTGCAAACTGTTGTTATACGCAAACTCAGCGAGGGGCATGGCCAGCAGCCAATCGCACGAAAGAGATGTTAACCAGCAACATATGTACTGTTCCATTGTATGGTTAGTACGTTCCGTTTGTCCATCAGATTGAGGATGGTATGCCAATGATAACCGCAATTCCATCTTCAACGAGGAACATAGCTCAGCCCAAAAATGTGACAAACTGGGGACCCCTATCAGATACAATAGCTAATGGCAACCCATGTAACCTCACGATTTATCAAGGGTTCAAAATGTGCAGTTTTCATGAATAAATCCACTACCACAAAGATGGCCGTATACCCCCGCACTTCCTGGGGGGTGGTGGTAACAAAATCCATACTAATAGTATGCCAGGGGGCGGGGGCACTGGTAAGGTATTCAAAGGGCCAGCTGGGCGGGTGTGTGTTGCTTTACTGATTGCACATACCGAACAAGAGCCCACAAATGGCTGCATGTCCTGACTCATGGTTTCCCACCAAAACCGACGGGAACACATCTCCTTAGTTGTATGTACGCCAGGATGACCAACCAAAGCAGAAGAATGACAACCCTTAAGGACCTTCTGTCACAATTCAGGAGGTACAAACGAACATCCAGAGTGATACAATAACCCAGACCTCAATTCAAACAGGGGATCCTTTAATCAGGGGGTTAGATCTATCTTCCCCAACTCTGCTTGTACCTCTTCAACAAATTCTACTTCCGAAGTACAGCCTACTATCCTCTCCGCTGGTATTATTGGTCTTTCCTCAAAATCAATTTCATCTCCACCTGGTTTGCCATAAAGGCGCGACAGCACGTCAGATTTTGCCTGTTTTGCCGCTGGTCTGTATGTGATCACAAAATCGTACTCGCTAAAGAACAGTACCCATCACATCTGTCTTGGAGTCAGGGCACGTGCTGACAGAAAGAACTCCAGGTTCTTGTGGTCTGTATATATGGTAATGGGATGTCTTGCCCCCCACAGATGATGCCTCCATTCCTCAAATGATAACTTGATAGCCAAAAGCTCTCTCTCCATAATCGTATAGATGCGTTCTGCCGGTAGCAGTGTTTTTGAGAAAAAAGCTATGTGGTGCATAAGTTTCAACATCCCTCTGTGACAGCACGCCCCCTACAGCATACATGGAGGCATCTGCCTCTACAGAAGGTAAAACAGGGTCTGGGTGTACCAAAACAGGTGCAGAAGTAAAACTCTTTATCAATGATGTCAAGGCTGCCTGAGTGGACGAGGACCAAACAAAGGGAACACCCTTCCTTAACAAAGCAGTCAGCAGGGATACTATATCAGAAAAGTGTGAAATAAAGCGCCTATAAAAATTGGCAAATCCCATTGGCAAATCCCAACAACACCTGGATTTCTCTCACACAAGTGGGAGGGGGCCATGAAATTATCGCTTCGATCTTACGAGGATCCATCCTAATTCCATTAGCTGGTACAATAAACCCTAGGAAGTCAACACTGGTCACATGAAATTTACATTTTACCAGTTTGACGTACAGGTGATGTTCATGCAACCTTCGTAAGACCTGTTTAACATGATCTATATGCTCTTCAGCGTCCTTTGAAAAATCAAATTATCAAGATAGACGATAACACTGATGTCCAGATAATAACGTAATACCTCGTTAATGAAAAACTGAAACGCAGCCGGTGCATTGCACAGCCCAAAGCGCATGACACAATACTCAAACCGAACTTGGTATGGAAGGCTGTCTTCCACTCGTTAACATGGCGGACACGAATGAGATGGTAAGCCCCCCGTAAATCCAGTTTGGTGAATATCGTGGCATGCCTCAATTGGTCCAGCAAGACAGAAATTAGTGTTAGGGGATACTTGTTCTTGATCGTCACCTTAAGTGCCCTATAATCCACACAGGCGTGGATATCACCTTCCTTCTTCGGGATAAAAAAATAGATGATGAAACAGGGGATACTGATGGACGTATACACCCCGTACTCAACATTCCATCAAGATAATCCCTCAGATGCCTCTCTGCTGGCTCGGATAACGCATATACCCTACTACATGGGAGAGTAGCACCCGGCTGCAGGTCTATCCAGCAATCAAACGTCCTATGGGAAGGTAGGACATCTGCCTGTACTTTGTCAAACACCTCCCTAAAATCCTCATACTCCCTGGGTATCGATAGAGACTCCTGCAATCCATTGGCTGCACAAGATAGAGGTACAACACACTCCTTGTCCCCCAGATAACAATGCTGTAAACAATACACTGAATCCATTTTACAGTCCTCCGCACCCAGTCAATCCTTGGCTTGTGTAACTGCAACCAGGGAACACCCAATACCATCCCAAAAGAGGGAGCATCTATCAAATCAAAGCTGACACTCTGAATGTCCATTTTCACAAATCAACAACGGTTCCGTCTGAATTATCGCCCCTGATGACAACTCTGTACCATCAATTGCCCTGACAGGTTGTTCCTTAAACACATTTCCTTGAACACACCTTTAGAGATTCCGCCAATCGGTTATCCATGAAATTACCGATAGCACCGGAATCAAGCATTACTTTCACCATTGTCCTACTGCCACAGGACACGAACATCAAACAGAACAAAAAGAGGCAGAGAGGAGAGAAAAAAAAGACGTCCCATCACAAAGGTATGTGGCTTTAAAAGAGAGCCAGGACGCTAATTCACAACACATGCCTTATATATCCTCAAAGGCATGTTGGGAAATGTAGTGCATATGTTACATGCCATGCTTGTTGTACCTATCCGATTACAGCATAGTGCTATTTCGTTGGCAGTCCATTCTGTCACACAACCCAAAGCAATTAACGGTTACAATTTGTAAATGGCTGTGACCTCCAGACCCTTTCTCCAACTCATTTCGGACCACATCCGTTTTGTTTCTACAGAGGGCATCTGATCGCCATTTACCTTTGAGCCTGCCCTTTGAAGGTGTGTGTGTGCATATGTGTACGTATGTGTAGATGTTTGTATACATATGTGTGCGCATATATATATATATAATATAATTTATCGTATGGCTCCCTTCCTCTCCCGTTAGGCGCTACTTGCTTTTTTGGCCGCGTTACTCCTGCAGTTGAGCCCAACCGCTAACAATTTCAACAGGATTCCCCGATGTCGGGGAGGTGTGGAGTCGCAAAAGAATGGAACTGTTAGTTCGTTGTGGTCAGGAAACTTATTTTATTCCATCAATCCAAGGGGTATCAAAACAAAAACAACCAACGCGTTTCGACAGCGTCCGCTGTCTTGATCACGGTCAGTTTGTGCTCGCAAGCTCACAGATTTTAAACGTTCAAAACAAACAATGATAGTCACACCCTTGGTGGGTGTGTTCGAAACATGTTACAGGTCACATGGTACGCTGTGGTGATGTTAAGAATTCTGGGTGTTGTAGTTTGGCATAATATTAACCAAAAGTTATATTGAAGATAAGTTCGAATCTTAAGGTCAAACTATATCACTGCCTACAACACTAATTGGTAATCACTGCAAAGATAATGTATGGGTTGTTGTTTTTTCAAATGTGAAATACACTGTTTTACCAGAACTTTTGGTTAATATTATATTTTACAGCTATAGATATTAGCTTTTAAAAAACCAATGAAATTCACTGAAAAAAACCATAGGTTATAGACCATATATAGTTAGGAATTTGCATTTACAAAACCTTGAAAATTCACTGAAAAAACCATAGGTTAGAGACCATATATAGTTAGCTGGACATTTTATTGATATAAAACCAATGAAATTCCATATATAGTTAGTTGCACTAACTATATATTTCGCGCATCTGCAATCCAATGCTGATGATGTCACATATTACATCATTCATGACATGGTCAGTGACATCACTGATGACATCACTGATGACATCTCAAATGACATCACTGATGACATCCCTGATGACATCTCATTTAACATCAATGATCACACCACTGATGATATACTTCATGTGATAATACAATGCACCTCCTTACACTCTAATATAACCTCTGTTACACCTAGTGTAAAATACAGAGTATCATTTTTGAAACCATTGACACACGAATAACATTTACTACATACGCACTCACTGATTCCTACGTCTACACACACATTCACTCATTCGCCCATACAATCACTCGTACATACAGTCACTCATCATTACAACACTATCATATGCACTCATACACCTATGCAGACACTCACACACTGCCACTCATCCATGGAGTTACTCACACACCTAGTCAGTCCTGTAAAGAATCAATCACACTTTGATTTCTTCATCTATACAGTTAAACACAGAACAGCTTACATTTTCACAGATATACTAACACATACTTACTCACTTATACAATCAAATCCTTCATCCATACTCTTATACATCCACTCATTCTTCAATATGTAAAACATATTTAAACTAAAGAAAAACACACAGACACTGGATGATGTCATCAGTGATGTCATTTGAGATGTCATCAGTGATGTCATCACTGATGTCACTGACCATGTCATGAATGATGTAATATGTGACATCAGCATTGGATTGCGGATGCGCGAAATATATAGTTAGTGCAACTAACTATATATGGAATTTCATTGGTTTTATATCAATAAAATGTCCAGCTAACTATATATGGTCTCTAACCTATGGTTTTTTCAGTGAATATATATATATATATATATATATATATATATATATATATATATATATATATATATATATATATTCACTGAAAAACCCCTAGGTTTTACACACGTTATAGTTAGGAAGTAGCATTTGAAAAACCTATGAAATTCACTGAAAAAACCATAGGTTTGACACCAGTTATAGTTAGCTGGAAATTTTACTGATATAAAACCAATGAAATTCCACGTTATAGTTAGTTGGACTCACTATAACTTGCGCGTGTAATGCACTGCTGATGACATCACATATTACATCACTCATGACATGGTCAGTGACGTCACTCATGACATCACTGATGATACCATCCGTGTGACAGAGAGACTAACCTACTTGCACTGTAAAGTAACCCTTAAAACACATTTTGAAAAAAATAAACTAACATATAAAAAAAAGTGGACATACCTATACCAGTTACAACAACCAATTCAGTAATTCCAACATTTATATACACATCCACTAATTCACTAACAGTTCTATATAGTCACTCGTATATATTCTCACTGATTATATATAATGATACAGCTATACATCCTGTTATATACCGACAGACATCCAAAAGTAAATCACACACATATTCACACTTGCAAATAAACTAATAAACATCCCTTTATTTACATAGACAGATATACACACACTACCACCTTACTTCTAAGTAAACTTACAGTTACTTACTCTTTTAAACAATCACTTATAGAAACACATACTTATTTAAACGGGAACTCTTTCAATCTCTCACTGTCACATATACTCAGTTATATATATCAATACTTACATAAACTAGATTAAAACATATGTCGTTACTGATAAACACACTATTGAGGCAGGCATTCACTCACTAACACACACATATGCACACTCAGCCATCCATACAGTCCTGCACATCCATTAAGACACTTATTTAAACATTTATTTTTCCATCGACCTCTACATATACATATATAAAACATATTTATTTTATAAAAAGACAGACATTCACTGGATGGTGTTATCAGTGATGTCATGAGTGATGTAATATGTGATGTCATCAGCAGTGCATTACACGCGCAAGTTATAGTGAGTCCAACTAACTATAACGTGGAATTTCATTGGTTTTATGTCAGTAAAATTTCCAGCTAACTATAACGTGTGTAAAACCTAGGGTTTTTTCAGTGAATTTCATAGGTTTTTCAAATGCTATTTCCTAACTATAACATGTGTAAAACCTATGGTTTTTTCAGTGAATTTCATAGGTTTTTTGAATGCTAGTTCCTAAGTATGAAAGATATACCTGAAATAAATATCGACATACCAATCTTACGTGCACAACCGAGTGCACGCACCCACCTATTTATTTCATGAAAGCTTTCCAATTTAAACCTAATGAATTTCTTCATACACCAATGAAAGAACTTATAGTACGTTAAGACACTGAACCTAGGCTTTTTTTTGTCATATAAACCTTTTAATTAAATGGAGCCGAATTTTTTTTAATCGTTCGGGCGTGACTGGTTATACACACCTTAATATTTTTAAAAAAAAATATAACAGGTTTTATAATTTATTAATTGTATACTTAAATCGAGCTCTAAAAATATGTGAAATCCGTATGTGTTTGAATTCACTTCTTTTCACGTTTTTAAACTTCAGTAAAGAACATCGCTACTTCCAAATCACGTTCGTAACTAGATAGTGTCACCGCCTACACGTCCTGAGAAGCGCATGTAAAGTCATGTGACTTGAAAACAAAACTTCCAATTGGTTCTTAGTAGTTTCTGTTCTGGAATTTACACGAAGCACTCCACCCACTTTCCTCACAATCTTTTCTACTCTCAAGAGACAACAACGTCGAGCATCTCCTGGAAAACTTTGCTGAAATGGCTGCCCTTCCGCATTCATCTTCCGAATCTGAAGGAAATGAGCGACCACCGTTAAGAAGAAAAAAGAAATCTTTCATTTGGCAATTTTTCACTTATCCTGAAGATCAAAAGAAAGTGAATGCGCCAAAAGTAACCTGCACGATATGCAATTCGGAGCTCTCAAGTGGAAATCCAAATAGAAAATATTCCTTTTCTATACATACCATGCAGCGGCATGTTAAACAAAGGCACCCTGAGCATTATGCAAAAGCATCGACAAGAGCCCTGGCCACGCTATTACCATCAGAGGTGGCCAGCACATCTTCTGGTGGACGACCTGTATCTCCATCGAGTGCTGAGATGGACTTGAGACCATATCTTGCGAAGGTGCCTATGAAATGCAACGATTGTGGAGAAATTCTTTTGTATGGAGAGCAGAGCCTCGTTCTTATTAAACTGAAAATTGAAAGTCACAAATGCCCTAAGAAAAGATAAATTTCTTCATTTCATTTCCATAGTATTACATACTGAAAAATGACGTAGCAACTTTAAGAAATCGAAAGCATCATGACACTTGTTTCCAAAAAAAAAAAAAAAGTTCTTTTCAGAACTACCTCTTTCTACCAAAACGTGCTCCAAGAGCATATTATGAGATGTTTTTTCGCCGCTTTATTTTAGTGCGCGACCGGGTGCGCGCACCCACCTATCGCGTACAGGACCTGAGACTTGCATGTGAAGTCATGTGACTTCAAAACAACACTTCTAATTGGTTCTTGGTAGTTTCTATTCTGGAATTTACACGCAGCACTCCACCCACTTCCATCACTTTCTTTTCTACTCTCAAGAGACAACAACGTCGAACATCTTCCCAAAAACTTTGCTGCAATGGCTACCGTTCCGCATTCATCTTCCGAATCTGAAGGAAATGAGCGACCACCTTTGACAAGAAAAACGGAGGCCACGCTATTACCATCAGAAGTGACCAGCACATCTTCCGGTGGACGACCTGTATCTCCATCGAGTGCTGAGATGGACTTGAAACCATATCTGGCGAACGTGCACATGAAATGCAAGAACTGTGGAAAACTTCTTGTATACGGAGAGCAAAGCTTTATTCTAATTAAACTCAAAATTGAGAGTCATAAATGCTCCAAGAAAAGTTAAATTTCTTCACTTTATTTGGATAGTATGACATACTGAAAAATGTCGTAGCAACTATAAGAAATCAAAAGCATCATAACACTTGTTTCCCCAAAAAAAAAAAAAAAAAAGTTCTTTTCAGAACTAACTCTTTGTACCAAAACGAGCTCCAAGAGCATATTAGCTGATATTTTCTCGCCGCTTTCTTTTAGTGCGCGACCGGGTGCGCGCACCCACCTATCGCGTAGAAGCAGCGAGACACGCATGTGCAGTCATGTGACTTTAAAACAACACTTCCAATTGGTTCTTACTAGTTTCTATTCTGCAATTTACACGGAACACTCCACCCACTCCCCTGGAAAACCAGTTTATCGAAAAACTTTTAAAGCCTCCCCTTATGAAACATTCGACATCGTTCACATAGCAGTGTAGTAAATAGCACTAGATACACTCCGTCCCTTAATTATAGGAGACTTATTGCTATGTGAGAAACTTTTTTTTCACACGATAATGTGAAATGCTGAGCCTGTTACAGAATTTTCTTTCACATATATGTTACTGTTCTACTTCGAGCACTAACACCGTAGAAAATACCACCAATAGCGGTGATATTTTTTACACCGAGAACGGGCGATTTGTATCGCTTAGAGCCCTTGCTATTATAAAGTTTTATTTCCTAAGTCTCTGATCTCCAACTGTGCAACGTGGCTCCCCTGTGTGTCGTAATGAGGTGCTAAGAGCACCACGTACACTCTACTGTGACTAAGCATCTATAAATTCCGCGGACATCTCTACCCTGCTATCTGCAATTATAAACATCAAAAGGAGCTACGCTGCGCCCCTTGGAGAGGCCTCACTCCCACTGCTACAAAGGCTTGGCAGTCACCAAGATGCACAAGAACAGCGTCTCGGATCCATTGAACTTCTGTGACGGTCTCAATGAAAATAAGCACTAAACAATATTCAAGTATGTAGCAGTCCTTCTACTTGGTTAGAGACTAAAAATTTACCGCAGCGCTTTCTACCGCAAATAAACCTTGGTATTAATGAGGTTTAACGCAAATGCGGTAAAAATCGTTGCAAAGCATAAGTATCACAGAAAAGTCAGCATTATTCATGCATAGCGACCTAATGCTGTTAGCCATGTTATCCACCTCCCATTGGATAACATGGCTAAGAACTGCTCAGGGCAGGTGTTAGCTTTTAGAAATATTCCCGCTTAGAGCAAATATCTCCAAAAGCTAGTAATAAGAGATAGCGATGTTAAAGACTATTTTCAGCCGCTAACATCTTGGCACGCCCACTTTGCATCTAATTAGATATAAATGCAACTGACATGCAAAGTGGGGCCCAAAATGTTCACTATCTTCTACTAAGTGTTGCTAACTGCTGTTAGCAGCAGCTAGGTAATAGAGAGATAATTTTATCTCTGCTTTCTTGGCGTTTAAAGCAAAAAAACACAGATAAACACCCTTCATAATATACCTCTATATTCAAATTGAAGTAGGCGTAGGTCTTGACGCAGCAATCACATGCACAGTTTTGAAACAACATGGCCCAGAAAGTCACTGAGTAAAATCTCATAAATTACAATCAGCCACTTTCAATACGTATTACTTCAGAGGAACACTTCTTTATGATACAAGGCTCTAGAATGACACACATATCTTGTCTTTATAGAAACCCTTCAGGTTTTTTTAATAGCTGTTAAATGCTTCCATACTTATCACAAAGCTGCTCCATCATGAGCATTGCCTCATCTGTCCTCAGGACGGACAACATTTGTGATGAACTTGCCGCTGTGCATGTACAACACTAACATTGTGCTTCCTTAACACGTTCTATTCACTAAGCAGAACCATGACGGAACCACTCTATCATAAACAAACCTGAACCATGGCTAATAAAAGGAGTAGCTGAATCATGACCATACAAGTACCACTAAGCCCCCCAGCCCCCTAATCTTGAGGCAGAATTGGAACTGCAACACAAGATTTAAAGTCCTGCAAAGAACACCATGTAACATTTAATATCATAACGACCATTGTTTTCATATATCACTTTTGCTAAACTCACTCAGTGAAATGTCGCTCATTTTATTAAATCACTTTTAAAGCATACCTTCTAACAATGCACCCAATCCTATGTGGAAGTGTTCAATATAAAATATGACATTGCTTTAAGAAGGATAGAGAAATAAATAACACAATGTTGTAAAAATGTCTTTATTATATATACTTACCTAATAAAAAGAAAAAAAAAAGTACATTTCTTATTAAAACGTAGCACCTGTGGAAAAAAATTAAAAATAAGATTATAAAGTATATTATTTAAAGAAAAAACAATAGGAAACAATAAGAGAGATGCAAAGAAAACTGTCAGATATTATTAATTAAACTTACCTTATAAATATAATATCTGTGGAGGACAGTAAAAAAAAAATCTGTTATAATACATATTTCTAAATGCAATGTAACAAAATAAGTAAACAACATATTAAATGATTTATTTTTGCTGTTCTCAGAATACATTGATTTTCACTATCAAGAGTGATTTCAATATTAATCATCATATAACAGCGGGGAAAAAAACACAATCAAAATGATTGTGTTTAAAAAACCCATACAAAATCTGCATACATATTATAAATACTTGAAAAAAACATGTCTTAAATGTTTTCCTCAAATTCGCAATTTCTTGAGTAAGCACACTACATCTTCCTCAGTTACAACCTAATTAAAGTATACCACTTATTTTTCAAGATATCTCAACAAAGCCCCGTGCAGCAATCTCCTTTAAAAAAATGTATTTGAAAGACACAGTTTTATCTCTCCTATCTTTCCGCGTGGCCAAATTGTATAAGCTAACTCATTATCTTTTAAATACCTCTCCCAAACACTTGCGTCCATATAAGTTTCTAAATAATTCTCAAAAGTACTCATTTTCTTCTCTCATATTTTTCCACGTGGCCAAATACTATGAGTTAAGTCGTTTTTTTCTGAAATTATTTAATCTTAGTCTTATCTATTGTTTTCTGTACTTTCACAATCAAAATTTGTACCATATTTTATACCATCAAACATTAAGTAAATTTGTACCTGATGTTATCACTATGCAAAACACAAATTTCATTTATAGATTTGTACACCCTCATTTACATAATATTTATAAACTAGTAAGTTTCAGATCTTTATAGTATACATATTCCCACAGCAAATCATTCTACTGAAATTTGGGTTCCAAAAATAACAAATAAGAGTTACTTAAGGCAAAAGGCAAACGTTTTTTACAAGTCAATTGGCTATCATTGCAAAGTGTCCAGCCACTAGCACACTTCAAATAAGCTGTATAATGCCCTGATGATGTAGAATGCCCTTCATGATAAATAATGGCTACAGTTACAAATGTTCTTCTAAAAATAGAAACTTGAGAAGCCACAATTTTTTTTATTAAAGTGGATAATTTACTCCCATCAGCTCTGCATCGTTGAAACATTAAAATTACATATTGTCCGTATCTATGGATAAATAAAGTTGATAACATTTCAGACTTGCATTGAGAACAGACCATGTTTTGATGCGCACCTTTAACTAGTTTATGAAAAGGCACTTCTTTGCAGTCTGGTAATGTCAAATATAAAAATCTTTCACTGGGTATCTCAGTACTACTTAAAAATGAGCAATTATCACACTTATGTTCCCATTTATAAGAAAGCCCAAAAAGACTATCAATATCTACACCTTCATCTTCCAAAGCTGTAAACATATACATAATAAATTCCTGACAATCTTGCTGAATATTCTGAGAAAATTGATTTACTCCTGCACATATGTCTAAAACATTCCTTAATTCCGAAACACTTGCTACTTCACTATCACCACTACTACACATTTCAAATATAGAATTTAAAGAATGGCAAAAGGTATGCTCCTGATTTTCTATAATCTGTTCCTTAACATTTTTCAGAATGAAAACAACATAAACTACTACATTTGCATAGCAGTTGACACCAGACCAATTTTCAAACTTAAATCCAACAATCTCTTCAATAGTAACAGTTTTGCTACAGCTACCAACAACAGCTACATCTTTTTTTCGTCGTTTCTGGACTACTTCAGCACATTTGTCCTCATTTTTCCTTTTCTGACCAACTATACGCCTTTCAATTAAAGGATATTGAGGTAAACTTGGAGCATATTCTCTTCTTAACCTATTATACTCCTTCACACAATTTAAATCTGCACTAATCTTTGTCTCATCATAATCAATTAGATAAAGTCCACATAAAGTTCTAACACGCGATAGAGCAACATACGCCATGCCCTCTTTGAATACAATGCTTCCAATATTTACCAAAGCACAATCTACACTTAAACCTTGAGATTTATGTATAGTCACTGCATATGCCAAACAAATTGGAAATTGCTTACGACGGACATATAAGTCTTTCACAAGCAAAAAACGAGTTGAACATCGACTAATTTGTTGAACTTCCTCAATCCCATCAAATTTTATCCTCAAAAATTCAATCTCATCTATATTGGTATAATTGACAAAACCAACAACATTACCCATTGCTCCATTTACCAATCCTCTTTCTACATGTAAATTTCTTCTTAAAATTATCCGACAATTTAAACATACATACAGATTTTTCTCTAAATCAGCAGTTTTAGATATAGTTTTCTGAAGAGAATCCAATTTTAATTTCAACTTTTCAGACAAAACAATAGTACTACCTTCATGCTCTATTCTATCTTTAGCTTCCAGTTTCTTAATTTCTTAATTTTCTAAATTCAACATTTTCTCATTAAAAACTGAACATTCTTTCAGAGTTGGCATCAAGCATATCACTGACTTATCTGCTACCTCTTTACTATATATTCTCTCAGGAACATTATCTTCATTAGGAAACAGCTTGGAAAGTAATCGAGTTCGTAGAGTGTGTTTCGCATCATCAGTTAATTTTCCAATCCTAATATCTTGAAGAATACTTCCATATTTAGTATCCTTTGCCTGTCGCATATTTTGAATCAGTTCAGTATATTTGAAATGTGACCATATATTTACATTTCCAATACTGCCCAGGCACTTTCTGGTCTCCTCATGTGTAGCAGTTTCAAATACAGGTTGTCCTTTCACAGGAGTCAGCTGCAGTAGATCTCCAAAAACTATGACATGTTTACCTCCAAATAACACATCATACTCTGTCTTAAGTGTCTGTTGCATTCTTAAATGCACAAAAGCAAGCATTAAATTGGAGACCATGCTTACTTCATCAATAATAAGTTTCATTTTTTTAAGGACTCTAGAAACTTCAAAACAAGCTTCTCCAGATAGCTTCTGATATTGTAATTTATTTTCATGTTCAACTGGCAGCATCAGCAAACGATGTAAAGTAACACCTTTTATATTATGTGCTGCCAATCCAGTTGGAGCAGTAACAACACACAACAGTGTTGACTGAGTTGTTTGTTGTAAATATGTAGTAATTCCTTTAATTAGGAAACTTTTACCAGTCCCAGCTTCTCCACTTACATGTAATCGAATAGGTTCAAATGACATACATGAGCAATCTTTTCTCTCATGACGAAAGCCATGCTCAATGTGCTCTGTCACTTCATCATATATCTGTCTTTGCTCAACATTAAACTGCTTCTTTAATTCTTCCAAGTCGATTACTTCCTCTTGACCTTGCTGCATTGCGCTTTCCACCTCATCCATGGCGGTGGCTGCTTCATTTTGAATAATTGGTTGTCCCAGTGGATCTTGACTTAATGATGCCGAACTTTGACTACCTTGTGAACTATCTCTAGCAATCTCTGCTGCAATTGTCGCTTCTTGCTCTATTTCGTCATTCAACATTTGGAGATAATTGCTGAAAACAGGACATTCAATACTACTTTTAGATGCGTTGAATGAATCTTCATAACTATCAAAGTCTCCAAGTAGTTCCTCTTCTCTACGCCATGGTTTAAAGAGTTGCAAAAGAGCAAAATTCTCTTTTATCAGGTGTTTCGCAACTCAGTTTCCGATGATTTATCAAGTGTCCTTTTCTTTGTTTTACCAGACATCCTTCATGTCCAATTACAGCATGTACACCTTTATCAATATTCTCTGTAACATTTCTCTTAAAAGTATAATTTTGAAGTATTTCATACAGACAAATGTTTTCAAGCACAGTACTTCTATTTGGATAGTATGTATCCAACATATTTGTTTTCAAAATGTCTGTACTGTTTGGTTCTTTCTGGGCTAAATACTCAATTTCTTGGACAGGTTTCAGAACACGGTTTCGTGTTTCTGCTAGGCCCAAACTCACCCAGGAATAGTCCTTGATTTCGCATAAAGACTTGCTGATGATAATCTGTCACAACATTCATATGCTCCAATTTCTCGAGACAATTTCTCGAGACAGCATCTTCAAACTGTACGTATATAATTTCTTGCTCAGGCTCTTTTCATGAGAAATGTCCTTCAGTTCCGTCTTTTCAGATTTCGTGATGTAAGACGTTACATATCGAGCCACAGCAATAGAGTTGTCTGCAACATATTGTATGTCCATGTTAGCATTCCACATGGACAAAATGACTGGGTTATAGTCATTAATATATTTCGATTCTTCACCGATTCTTCACCTCTTCTTAAATTGTACGTATTTTTAGGTGACCTCCTTCTGATATTATGTCGCAAACATGACATCAAATTGTTGACTCTTCCTTTTGAAAGTACCGGTCGTGCAAATCCAAAGCGACATTTGGTGTAAAATTTGCTCTTTGATTTGAATTTTCGCCGACAATATTTTCCACAGCGATGACTTTGAAAACATAACACTTTTCCTCTTGAGTCCTTATCAGTGGTACTATTAGGTATATCACAAGTGGCATACTGTTCAATAAAAGACAGTACAGTCTCATCCGAGTCTATTCCAAATTTAGGAGCATCATTGATCCATAGCAGCATATGAATATGAGGAGCACCTCTTGCTTGATATTCTTTTCTCCAAAAGAAATCCAGTACTTCACCAAGAGGCGGATTTTTCTTGTTAGTAATGAAAGACATCATAGCTTCAAATCTATGATTAAAATACCTGCAAACATTAACTGGATCTAATGAACACAGTTCTCCAGGTGTCTTGTAGTTTATGTTTTCTATGTTTGCATTCGCCTCCCGAAGAAATTCAATTAAATCTTCCCAAGCATACTCTGCACAGCTTAGAGTTAAAAACCATGTTGGTGCTCCTACGTTTCTAAGCATGCACTTCAAATCTCCATGACGACGGTACCAATACTCATTAGTACCCCGCTGACAAGCCATTAAATTAATTAAATGAGAATCCAAAACACTATCTTTCTGATGCACTTTATCCATAAATTCCTTTGCTGAAATATTTTGCAGATGTACACCACTTTTTAAGATATGATTTACTGCATAAGACAGACCAGATAAGTCACTCTCAAACAGAAGATGAAACAGATATGGAATGCATTGGCGAAACCTTGGATCTTCTGCATATAATCTTGTTGTCCGGTACTCAGATGCAGGAATCTGCAAAGGTCGATCATCATATCGTGTACCTTCACCTGTAGGAAAATAACTGTGGAAAACAACGACCTTCCAAACTTTCTTCCCAGACACTAATAGGATTTCCTTTCGCCTTTTTCATCTGAAATAATTCAATAGCATTCCCTATTGCTTCTTTGGAATGCAGTGGATGAACACTGTAATGTTCATAAATTTCTTCAGATCTGGATACATCAACTTTTTCAATTTGTCCACTACACAAATCACTATCCTCTTCTTCCCTTACATCTTCTTGTTCTACGTATACATCTTTGTAATACTTATTATTTTGCACTAAATACAACGTTGCCTTTTTCACTTTCCTAACATCCACTAAATCTTGCCATATTTTCTTACTCTTTGTAGGTACACCATTAACTAGAATAACTAGAGGTTCCTCTTCTACATTTTCAACACCAATTGTTTCCATATTTTTTTAAGATCAAGAGGCAAATACACAACTCTACCCTTTAATCCTCTTAGTAAGTCTGAAGGATTTAATTTACCAGTCTTAGGCTCCATTCGAACAATAGCCTGAAAAGGATGTACACATTGAATCAGAATCGTCTCATAAGTATTTAAATTCATCAATTCTGATGGAATATTTACCAACTCTAGATTATTATGAACAGCTCTAGCAGGCATTTTATTTTCATTTAATTTATTATAACAATATTTACAAACACGTTGCTCAAAACCCAAATCAAAATAGTTTTCCACCAACAAATAAGTTGCAAAATCTTTCCATTGACCATTACTTTCATCTTCACTTTTTAAATATAAATCAACTAACCTCGTTTGACTTTGTAATGAATGCGTCGGCAACAGACACAAGAAAAATTTGGTTTCTCACCTGCAATTACCTTAAACTTTATTATTTCTTGTTCAAAATTTTCAATATTTACATTCCCAACATTTTCTAACACATTTCCTTCTATAATTATATCACCTTCTGCATTATCTTCCTCGGGACCAAAATAACTTACCTCAATTTCTGCACAAATCTTCTTAACATCTAATTCACATCCATACAAAAGAGCACTATTTAACTGTTTAAGTTTAAGTGCTGGACTTTTTGCATAGTACAACTTTCTCACTAATTTTCTCATTTTACTATGATGCACTCCTAACATCCGGAAGTGATGAAACACACTCTGGCATATTTTTTTAGAGAGACAAGCCAGAGAATGGCCTTGCAGACCTATTTTCTCGCGCACTCTGCATTCATCTAATTCTTGCAACATTTTATTTTTTTTCTTTAGACTTTCTTTAGTGTACTTACGTAAGAAATTGCGAAAGAAATCAATTGAATCCTGTCGTACACTACAAATACTACTACAATTCCAACTGTAAACAGGAGCATTAGGACGTCCCTCTAAAGCTTCTCTAGCCATAACATCTTCTGCATTTCTAACCACAATTTTCTCTTTCTCAATAACACAACCATCCTTCACCTCATACGCTCGACCAGTGGTGTCAACTGCATGCAACAGATCGTTACTTTGAAAGTAACTCTCTTCATTAAAAAATGGCTCAGAAGTTGAAGTATGCATCCACTTCCCAGAAAACACTTTACAAAAATTACTCCTATTTATGTCTCTTCCATTTACTTTTGCCTTTGAAAACTCGAATCGCCTTATTTAAAATATTGATTTTATTAAGTATTAAAATAAATAATTTTCGTTTTGTCTCAAATGCGCGCTCAACAAAACCCTCTATATATAGTTTTTTTTAAGAAAAACAGATCTTTTTTTAGAAACTTTCTCCTTTTGTAATAAATTCGCAACGACTCTGTTGTAAAACATACGCTTCCTTATTTGGCTGAATTGATTGCTCCGGGTTTTACTGTACTGACTTTCATCTTTCCTAATTCCAGTAATAGTACTTTGTTTAACTCCAGATCTCCTTTTAGATGATGAAATCGTTTTCTCCTTCTGAACTTCAATATTTACATTTTTCCTTTCCAAAATGCTTTTGAAAAACTTTTTAGTTTGCTTACCAGGAGCACTCTTTTTTGTATCCGTCCTCTCAGTCTTTGAAAATAATTCTGTACTTTTCTTCTTTAAACTGTACGTCCGTTTGTAGAGTTTCTTTTTTTCAATTCTGGTCGGCATCTTAATTTAAAATTTTGATGAGATTGTGAACCTGTAAGACACAAAAATAACAAATATTATAGTTCAGTACTAGCATATACCGTACAAATTAAAACCACACATTCCTTTTTTGAATAAAATACAGATAATAACAGAAAATCTCTGAACAAAGTAGTAAATCCTGTAGTGAATTTTCCTTGTAAATTTATCACACTATATATTTCTTTAAACTTCATGGACAATTTTTTTAAAAAATTTTTAAAAGCATACAAACAGTACACTTTTTTCAAAAACTATCGGTCATCATAAGTGTGTTAATCTTTTTTTCTACAATCTCTTTTACACTTCATGAGAACATATCTTACCACTCTCATGAAGCACTTCATTGACGAATATATCAAGAAAACTATCATCACGAATGCTTTGCTGTCATTTTTTTTTATTTATTCAAAAATTCATAATTTAAAAGAACTTCTAACATCAGTTCATCAGGGACTTCTTCAAGTCCATTGTCCTCCTCTTCTATCAGCTCTAAATATGCTGAATCTAATGAAATGTCCATAAAATAGTCATTTTCATCTTCTTCCTCTCCAACAACCGCGTCTAATATTTCCTCCATCAGTTCATTTATAATTTCAAAATGCACTTCATTTTCTTCAAAAAAATTCTCCATTGTATTTTTTCAATAAATTCTTCATCCTTTTAAAAAAATATAAAGACTAAATTATATCTTTGTCCATAAGTGTATAATTGAAAACTACCTTTACTAATTTTTAAACTACAGATAATTTTATAATCTCTAACTTATTAACTCTATAATTTGTAAGATACCACATTCCTCTTGTTTTGAAAAAGAAATTGGCAATATAACTCTAAACATTGACACTGTGCTTTTTTTAAAATTAAATAATTACTGTTGATAAAAGACATTTCACTGTAAAATTTATTTTTAGATTTTCTACATATTTGAAATATTTATTGCCTGTACAATAATTTTTAGAGACCCATTTCTTTTATTTCATCACTACAAAGTGCAATATAAATATATGCACTCTAAAGAAAAGGATCACACTATACAAACTATTTAATTCACTTTACAGATTACTACTTCCCACAGAGACAGTTCCATTTATATTACAACAGTATACTCACCATGTCAATGTCTTAGCATATGCAAAATGTCATACTTACCATGAACAACCACCTCATAATAAAGCTCTACATTAATATTTAAAAAAGTGCCTATACATAGTATATTCACAGATATGCAGGAAAATGAGCATTACATTTAGATCCATATCATAATACCTCTCTGTAATTAAAAATGGAACACTGCCAAACATAATACAACAAGATTTTAAAAATAATGAGCACTTCACAAGTATTAATAAAACAAACCTAAACGAATTATACTCCAATGATTTCTAAATCTGAACTCCTTGCAAAAGAACACATATCCCAAGCTCATTAAAACATCATTTGAACTGTCAACGGAGAACATCTCAAAAAACATATGTAGTATAAGCAGATAGAACCACATGTGAAAAATTTAAGATAAAATCATGTTCAAAACATTTACAAATTATTCTTTATTATTTTCATCACCACCCACAGAAATTGCCAAAGCATAAAAAGGAACTCACCTGAAAAAAAGAATATATACTCTCAATATATAACTTCAACAGGTTGATCCTTACAGGCACCAAACACTCTAAAAATGGAAAAAATAACATTTTATTAACTTATTACAAACTTATTTCCTACACAATATACAATCATTATAGCATTGAACAAGCATAAATAATAAGATTCCCAAAATACTCTCCATTAAAAATAAATACAAAATTTCTCATTTATAAAAGCATTGTGCCACAGATATGTCACTTTTCCCCATGTTAAAATTCATGCACCTACAACAGTAGGCTTTCAAAAGTAAAAGGCCAAGTCACAAAACAAAAAAAGCCTTATTAATGAAACATTGCGCCGCCACTGCGTCACTTTTACCATGGGAAAAGTGACGCACGGGTGACGCAAAGCCGTCATAAATAAGGCCCCATGTCCATAGACAAAAACTACAGGGCCAGCATTATACACATGCAAGCAGTACACTTGCACAGAACAACAAAACACCAAGAGCCACCATGTTAATATATATCCTTAATATAATAAACCTCTGAGAATGGATACATATTTCCGTGGCAAACTACTAAGCAATATTTAAGTGACTAGACTCCTAGAAAATTTATCAAGTCATTCTGCTCCTCTCCACTGCATAGCCGGCGACCTAATTCTGTGCAGTTCCTATACAACCGGCAGTGCTGCGCCGTTTCCTTTACCACCTTGGTAAATTCAAAATGGATGTCCCTCCTGCCTTCGCAAACGAGCCGGACCACATACAACTATTTCCACAGAGAATGCTTCTGTACTACGGCACCTTAACACTCTCAACTTTGAATACTTCATATCGATTATCATTTCGATATTCGTATTTCACCTGTGTGCAGCCTATATTTGATTGCCTGAGCTGTGATTTCACGTGGGCCCTGGATTTATGTCTGTGCAATTTGGTTCCTCCTGAAGCGAATTACAATCACCTCATGAATCCGTTACTTGATCATGAACAGCTTTGTTACAACGGAGGGTTTATGGCCTTTGCAGCGATCCAAGGAGTTCTGGGTGATTGGAATATATTCGCAGCGGCGCAAGATTTCCTAACAGAGAGCTAGATCGAAAACCCACCGAGCTGCCCTATGATGGTAAAAGACGCTCCAATAATGACAGATCATGAATGCTCCTTTCATCTTCTCAATTGGATGGCTGACATGTTTTCAGATAATAACAGTGATTTCTTGTTAGAAGCACTTGCTGCCTATTTTGCCTACACAATGGACGGTTAACTCTTTCCTAACAGAGAACTACATCGAAAACCCACCGAGCTGCCCTCTGATAATAAAAGAGGCTCCGATTTTAACAGATCATGAGTACTGCTTTACTCTTTTCCATTGGATAGCTGACATACTTTCAAATGATAAAAGTGATTTCCTGTTAGAAGAAGAAGCTACCTATTTTGCCTAAACAATGCTTCAATAACTCTTATACAAGCCATTGACGTCCTCATTTCCTTTTGCTTCCCTATATTCTTCACGTTCTTTTCCATATTTTCTTTTGAAGAACAGACCTATTGGCTTTACTAACAGTGGACATTATGATTTCGTGCTGGTTAAATTTTGGTCTTTTATGTGGACTACATTTGTTTCTTCAGCTACTTTATTTTCAACTTTATTTTTTTACAGTCTAATCTCAACAATTCTATTGAATATCTTATCTAAGGTTATTTCAAACATACTCGATGCAAAACTCGCTAATATATGCTACATGTGCCCTAATTAATGTGTACATTTTAAACGAGTTTTTTATAACTGTAAACGCCATTTCGCATCTCAAATGCTTATTTCCGCCTCACACGCCTCTACTCCTTTAATTTCCTATAAAATTATGTTTTTAAAAAACTTTACAGAAAAATATGTTCTTTCAACAATATTTCCATTATTACTTGAGATATCTTTTGAAGGTTGCAGTATTGCATTTGAAATACAGCACAATACCGTAGTTCTCCTCAATAGTGATTTGCGCAGCATCCAACAGATTACATACATGCACCTCTCACCATTTTATCGCTTTTGGCGCCTTTTTTTTCCCCTCACACACTGACATAACACAAACTTGATAGTGCTTCGCATGTAGACAGCTGATTGATAAAGTAATGATGTATAACCACTTACATTTTCATATATCGTTCCCTAACTGAAAGGCCAGACACCTTCTTTCATTTATTAAAATATGATATACTTCCTTATAAGAGTGTACAATGTTTTTTTCCAACTATATTCATTTTTCTTCAACTATAGCGTTTGTATTCCATGTACTACTGACCATACCAATTACTGTGTTTTTTGCAATTTCTGTACTCATATTACATAATGATTTGCCTTTAAAACAGTACATTTCTAAATAAACATTTCAAATATTCACGGTTTCTCTTTTAATCCATAATCTCAAGTGAAATGATTTCATATTAAAAAACTATTCATGGGTTCCACATAACCTTAACTGTAGTCACTGAGGACCTTATTTATGAAGACCTTCCGCCGCCGGTGCCTCATTTTTTAAAATGGGAAACAGTGACGCACCGGTGGCGCAAGGCCTTCATAAATAAAGCCCTGAATGTTTTCTTTTCTCGACCTCACTTACTGATACTAGAACCTGCAAGCCAATTACGGCCCGTGAACTCTTTCTTAGTAGGTCGCACACCGTACAGACAGTTATACCACTGTTAAAAAAAATGTTTTACTGTTACCAAGCACCGCCACAGTTCCGCTTCACTCAGAGTTAATCACTACTCCCACGCTTCTACAGGCCAGACGCTATGTCGTATTTCTCTCCTTATCACCCTTTCATCTCCACAATAACAAACAGTTCTCCGCCAGCCACCAGAGAACAGACTCAGATGCAGAGGCACCAAACAGTGAAATACGACATACCCTCTGCTCTGAGAAAGCAACCAAGCGGTAATTGAGAACGAAAACATTCAGTACCGCTTTAAAAATACCAATGCAATTATATAATTATTTTTTTGAAAACGTTCCAATTACTTTGATAGGACTATCTGTGTGTGCCTCCACAGCAAACTTCCTCAGCCCGGACTGAAGGCAAACACACACAGACAATAAGATAACACAGGGCAACGGAGATGGAAAACAGAAGGGACATGAAGATGCAGTCAAACAGCAGAACTGAGAGAGATATTTATATACTCCGTTTCCAACCTCAATGAACGAACACATTTACTACACAAATCTCTGTACAACCTCATGGTCAAAACTTTTCATTTTATTTCACTCGACCACCTCCCTCACCCCACCAGTGCAAACGGCGACCAGAAACCGCACTATAATTTTGACGTCTAACAGAAACTTTGTGAATACCTTAATCATTACCACTTTAGCCCCCTTCCCCGTCCCTCTCGCCCCACCCCCACCAGTGCAGGCCACGGCCACCAACCAGCCTGAAATTTTGTCGACTGACAAAAAGTTTACCAATTCATTAACCATTAGCATTTTTTCACAACGGTATCACTAGTAATTTACCATTTCTTTCTCTTTCTGCATTATCTGTGTCTCTACTAATATCATTTCTTCATTTCCTCAACAACTTCTCTCATTATATATAAACGCTTCAAAATTTCAAAAATAATTACTCTCTATATTAAAAATATTTTTTACTGCGTATTCAACATTTAAATGGAAGAAATTACTTTTAGAAATACAACACATTATGACAGCCAAAAATTAGTTTTTACATGGAAAATCAATCATTGTTTGTGATTAAACTATATTATACGGTACATGACAAAACAAACAGTTACACACTTACCTTTACAAATGCTTTGAGCGATGTAGAACAGTGAAAGTCACAAAACAGATATTCGTTTGCGGAACTCTGAATAATGCTACTATCACTGCAACCAAAATTCAATGGCACAGATATCCAGTCAATACACACTCATATAACTCTCTTCAGCCAATCACATTTCCTCACGCAAAATTGTAAAATCAACTTTACATTTCAATTGGTTGTCCTTCACAATATTTTCAGACTCACGTGAGAGACACCCATCACCCACTGCCATCTCTGGCTGTTTCCATGGTAACACCTCATTCTGCACCTGGCTGAAGGCACAGGTCAAAAGTTCATATCTCAACGGCCTACAGCAAACTAACAAGACTGTTTTCCCTCCAGAAACACCTGCCAATCCACAGCTCTGTTACATGTCTTTTTTTTTCACACCCAATAGTACTTTTCGTTTAACATAAACATTAACATGCAACGTACTCTTCAATCTCCACTTATTACAATCAACCAATCATTTTTATATTTTTAACCACACCCAGTCTCTTCCTTTTTTTTTAATTTAGAATTTCAACTTCTAACTACCATTCCACTTCCAGAACCGATCGGAGGACGACTACAAATCCCTTGAAAATGAAGGTCTGGCTAATAGGACACAGTTATATTCACTGGAGTGAAAAATATGCAGTAAGCAGACGAATTTGCAACCTCGGCTTACCAAATGTACACATAACATGGATTGCCAAAAGAGGATTGAAATGTCACCAATTGATTCCATTGGTGAAAACTTTTATGCATCTCCCAGAACCAGACCTTATAATTGTGCACTGTGGTGGGAACGATGTAGGCACAATCACTGGGGTAGGTCTGGAAATGCTTCTAAAAGACACCTTTCGACAATTGATGACACTTTTTCCTCGATCTGCCTTGGTATATTCCAATATATGCCAAAGACAGAAATGGAATTGGTCCAATCAACATTGCGCACAATTTGAGAAAGCAAGGAGACATGTAAATAAATCTGTTTCTGCTTTCCTCGGAGATTATAGCATGGGTTCTATTTACCACAACAACTTGCGATACCACATGCAAGACGTCTATAGGAGAGACGGTGTTCATTTCACGGATGAGGGAAACAGAATCTTCCTCTGCAACATCAGGCTCTGCATCGGTACTTACTTATAAATGCAGAAAACACTCAATTAACACAAGGACTCTTTTCAGAGCCACCTTATATCTAAGCACTCAAACTTCTGACTTATCTCCATTTTCACACTCTTGTAAATAGGTGTGCGCGACCGGGTGCGCGCACCCCGTTATTTTTTTTCGGAAAAAAAATACATCTTTTTGCGTTTAAGGGCCTTACTGCACACCCCGAGAAAACCTACGTAGCAAGACAATCTCTACCTTCTCCCCTTTCCATGTTTCAACGCTTTGAAATGAACAATATATTTACTCGCAGTGACAAAATGGCGGACAAAACGTCCTGATTTCCTTCGAATCGAACGTTAACAGACGTCACGCAGCAAAAAAAAATTCCGCTCACGCGCAGCCGCTTGGGTGCACGCACGCCTGCGCGCCTATAGATATATAATTGACTTTAACTTTAATTTTCTCAACAACTACTGAACGGATTTACACCATTCCAAAAAAAGCGTAATCTGCGAACCGGACTCTACAGTTTTGCCAAATTTCTTATAAATCCATTCAGCCGTTCGACCTGTAGCCGAGTCTAAAGGTCCTATGGAAAATAACATGGCGAAAACACGTTTTGGGACCCCCATTATATCTCAGCCCCCACTTGACCAATCCCCCCTAAACTTTCAGGGAAGGAGCGCAGCGGACCGAGCCATCTTCTTTGAGAAATTCGCTAAGATTCTTCAACCAGGGCCAAAGTTATTCCAAATAGAATGTTGAGGATTTCCTATGGAAAACAATCCTAACTATAACTACCTACTGGCGACCGCCAGTAGGTAATATACTCCCATTCACAAAAGAAAGGGCGGAGGCCAGAGGGGATTCAAATAAAAGACCAGCTTTATTTTGCAGATTTGGCAAAACAGTATTTCAGGCGGATGCATTTCGGCTAGATGCCTTCCTCAGTGCCCTGCGTTGCATGGGCAGCTTCACCAAAATAGTCCCAGTGCTGCACCCTTCCGAATATAGGTCCAAAGGCTCCTCCCCCAAGCTGATTGCGCTCACCTGTTGCCTGCCGCTGAGTAAGGTGAACTACAACTCCCAGAATGCACGGAGTCAGTGCATCCGGGTTGGTGGTGTGGGGGTGTGCTGATCGTTGAGCAGAGAAAGTCTGGATGGTGCAGGTGAGTCGTGAGGCTTAGCATAGGGGTCCGCCAACGTCCACAAGTCCCTCCTTTGGTCCCCTCGGTCCGCTGCTACCTCCCAGCTCCGGCAGACAATATTGGCAGGGACAGCCATGCAGCATAGCGTCCTGTTGGAGGTAAAATATCTCGCACCACCCGTTCTGTGCCGGACTTGAAGGTGGAACCTGGAACTCCCGGTCCCCCGGGCCGTAACTTCGCTGAGCCCAGCGATGATGTGCCAGTACACACCCAGGTCACTTGTGCAGCAGGGCCATCCGGATACTCCACTGGCTGGAGCAAACTATATGCAAGGACTCCCTTTCACAAAAGAAAGGGCGGAGGCCAGAGGGGATTCAAAGAAAAGACCAGCTTTATTCGGCAGATTTGGCAAAGCAGTATTTCAGGTGGATGCATTTCGGCTAGATGCCTTCCTCAGCGCCCTGCGTTGCATGGTCAGCTTCACCAAAATAGTCCCAGTGCTGCACCCTTCCGAATATAGGTCCAGAGGCTTCTCCCCCAAGCTGATTGCGCTCACCTGTTGACTGCCGCAGAGTAAGGCGAACTACAACTCCCAGAATGCACGGAGTCAGTGCATCCTGGTTGGTGGTGTGGGGGGTGTGCTGATCGTTCAGCAGAGACAAAGTCTGGATGGTGCAGGTGAGTGGTGAGGCTGAGCATAGGGGTCCGCCAACGTCCACAAGTCCCTCCTTTGGGCCCCTCGGTCCGCTGCTACCTCCCAGCTCCGGCAGACAATATGGGCAGGGACAGCCATGCAGCATAGTGTCCTGTTGGAGGTAAAATACCTCGCACCACCCGTTCTGTGCCGGACTTGAAGGTGGACACTGGAACTCCCGGTCCCCCGGGCCGTAACTTCGCTAAGCCCAGCGATGATGTGCCAGTACACGCCCAGGTCACTTGTGCAGCAGGGCCATCCGGATACTCCACTGGCTGGAGCAAACAATATTCAAGGACTCATTTCAAACCTTGAAAAACATTGAATGAAAACGGAATTGTTTTGTTTACATTACATGATGATATGCATTTGTTGATACATTTCGGCTATGTGCATACAATTGTTTCAAAGACTTGTATCCCTCTATTTCCGCATAAATGCTTATATTTCATTTTGCAAATATCATATATAGTATTTTGGTTGTTACAATTGCAAATCGAGGTTATCTAGGTAACCATAGTTGTCGTTGTAATTTTCACCATAATATGCATACCAACATGTATTGTTTTCGGGCTAGTCATGTTTGTATTTCCTGTAAAATACATCTTTCTAGTCTATGGGCAGTCGAGATGCGCGTGTTAAAGTGCAAGTGCCTCAACAGTGCATTAAAACCCAACAGCCGGGGGTTTAATTATACTAGTTCATTGAATTTCAGTTATAGGGGCAGGGGTAGAGGCAGAGGTAGCTATCATTATATTGTTTTTCAATCAGTTTAAATTTAACAGTGCAAATTGTGCATTGGGTGCGATTAAAAATGTTTTTCGACTTCAGTTGTGATTTTTAGGCTGAGCAAATAGTGTTTATCGTATCAACGTGATCAGCGGTCAAAAACAGCCCATGCAGCGGTGTCAAAAGATCGAACAAAATCATAAATGAAATTCATGATAAAATACAATCATTCGAACATCAGGGCAAAAAGCTAAAGTTGACCTCTAAAAACATTAAATACTTATAAATATCGGAGTTGAAATGATAAAATGTACTATCTATAACATATTGTGTGATAATTGTCCTTGACTTCCGTACAAGCCATACATTTATACTAGTGTTACTTAAAGGAAGTGGTGTAAGTCTTCACAAATATTCATCCCTCTCAGACTTTTTGTATCGAGTTCCAGGATGTACTTTGTCTCTAACTGGCGTAATAGTTTTTCTCTATTCCCTCCTCTTTTACTGGGTAGTACACTATCTATTACAAAATATTGTAAAGCACTGAGATTATTGTCATGATGTAATTTGACATGCCTGGCCACCGGATATGTGGGATCTGAATTCATGGTGGCCCTTAGGTGTTGTAAAATTCTAGCATGTACTTGTAACTTCGTGCTGCCGACATACTGTAGGCCGCACTTGCATTTAAGTACATACACAGCATATTCTGTCCGGCATGTATAAATTCCCTTGATTTTAATAGGAATATCTGAAAATGCGCTAGTGTAAGATTTAGTATTGACGCCGAATTTACAGGCCCTACATGTACTGCACTTTGAGAAGCCATTTTTGGTAGACCGCCAGGTCTCTTTGTGAAACATTTCTGGACTCGTTTACACCAGATCACTGCTCATGGAGTGTGCTTTTCGATGGGTAAAATTCGGTTTGGAATCTAAAACATTGCTAAGAACAGTGTCTGTTAGTACTATTGGCCATTGAGCATTAATGATTTTTTATATTTTCTGGGATTGCTGCTATATGTAGTGATGAATCTACATGGGTTCTCGGTTTTAATTATCTCAACACTCATCGGATGTGTGTGTGAGAAGTAGATCCGATGGTGGAGTTGGGGATAGGTTTAATTAAAGCTGATCTACTTTTAAGGTTGGCTTTACTCATAGCCTGATCTAGATTTTTTCACTATATCCCCGCTCCATCAATCTACATTTAGTGGATGCTTGGGCTTCCTGAAGTGCTGTTTCTGTACTGCACGCTCGGCGAGTTCGCAAAAACTCGCCATAGGGCAAGCTGGAAATTGTATGATGTGGGTGAAAACTGCTGGCGTGCAACAATGTGTTGCCAGCCGTTGGTTTCTGATACAAGCGTGTTTCTATTTTTCCTTGTTCAATATAAACTTCTATGTCTAGGAAATTGGTAGTTAGGAAATTGATTTGGGAGGTAAACCTGAGATTAAATAGTTAGTATTGGGGGTCTCAACACATTTTTGTGCCTCATTTTCAGATCCCTTCCAACCGATGAACAAGTCATCAATGTATCTCCACATTTGTACCACACATTTTTCACACAAAGCCCGGTGTTCTCGCATGAGGACATGCTCCTCCCACCAGCCTACATGTAAACATGCATAGCTGGAGGAGAAGCATGCCCCCATCGCCACCTCCTCTTTCTGTCAATATACCTTTCCATCAAACAAGAATAAATTATTATATAGACGCCAATGTATCATGCTTGAGAGCATTTTGTTGTGTTGATATAATTCAATGTTCCTATTTTTTAAATAAAATTTGATGGCGTTGAGACCATACTCCTGTTTGATGCAGGTGTAGAGGGAAGCAATGTCCAATGTTAAAGATAGATATCCTTCGCGCCATTGCATATTCTCCAGTTTTAAGAGAAAGTCTAGTGAGTCCGGTAGGTAGGATGGTAATTTGACCACAAATTCTTGTAAATAGTAGTCTACATACCTCGAGGTATTTTCAAACACACTGTTGATGGCTGAAATAATGGGTCTTCCTTGCAATGGTTCTATTCCTTTGTGCACCTTCAGTATTAAATAGAATGTTGGTAGGGTAGGATATTCTTTGAACAAAAATGTAATTTCATCTTTTGTGAGAAGTCCTTCCCTTTGCCATTTTAGAAGGTCATTTTTAATATCTCCATTGGTGTTGCACACTTGAGCTCCATTACTTATTTCATAACAATTAATATCATTTAGGTTTCTGACCGTCTCTATTCTGTATGTTTTTTTTTATCCCACAGGAAAATGTTTCCTCCCTTATCTGCTCTGTTTATAACCACTGAGTCATTACTTTTCAATTTGCTCATCAATTGGAAGTAAGCCTTATCCTTGTTCTTCATTTTAGTCTTGCTGTTGTATGTGTTCCTGTATAGAGTTTTTAATTCAACAGTTATTCTTTCGTGAAATACGTCTATGGCATCTCTGGGCATTGTTGGGACAAAGGTAGAGGGAGCTCTGAATGGGCTATTGCCTGATGCAACCATCCTGATATTTTGTAGTTCACCCAAATCCTGTGTACTCAAAACCTCCATCAGGTCTGCATCCTCCCTTAGATTGTGGAGTGTTTTATATAGTGGGATCTCCCCCACCGTTAGACCTCCTTCCCCATGGCGTTTTGTTGTGGGTATCGTTGTTTTATTTTAGCCATGATTTTTGATGGTATAATACTTAATTTCAATTTTCGAATAAATTTGTACACATCTACCAGTGTCTGTTGAAATTGCTTTCCGGGCAAAAGCTGAGACCTAGTGCTAGCAGTTGTGTCTCCGCTTCATTTAGTTGGATATCGGTTAAATTGACAATGGTTTGATTTTTTTTTTGGCAGTTACTTGCACCAATTGCGTTTCCATGGTTGTCCTCTGCCTCTTCCGCTTGGAACATTTCCTCCGCTCCCGTCTGTGTTTGTTCCTTTCGTTATTTGAGATCCTTGCTGATTTCGCGGTCTAAGAGATTGGATTTGCTGTTCCCGAATAAAATCCATCTCTTCCGCGCATGATAAAGGGCTCATGGTGGCTGACCTAATGCTTGAATCACTGCCTTGGTCCGAATCATCATCACTAGAAATGACACTTACTTCAGAGCCTGACCTCTCATTACGTGTAGTGGATAGCTGCACATTAGTATTGGATCCGCTGGTAGTACTTTGCATTGCTTTGCCCGCCTTTTTGTTTTTTCACCATATCGTATTTCCGCGAAAAAGTAAACACCTGACCCAGGTCATAATCATTTTTGTCTCGGACAAACTTCCATATTTTTTGCGCTTTAATTGTTTCTTCATGCTTTTTTTGTCGTTCATTCATATCCTTCATCGTTTTATCAGTCATTTCTTTATTGCTGTCATTTTTAAGAGCGTCAATTTCTCCTTGGATGCGAGTTATTTCTTTAAGGTCAACCTCTAGGTCTAATCTGGCATATTTGATGAGGAGGCATACTAGGCGCATCGACACTTCCAAATTACTTTCCGCCCAGTCTTTTAGCAACAATGGGTTGGGTTTCTCCAAACTTGGCGCCAACATAATCCTCAACCCCCATGGCACTCTTCCTGCCTCGTGGTATTTTTCCAGGGACTTTACTTACCACCACTTTGTTAGTTCACTTTTGTGGTGTTTTTCCAGCAATTTAAGTAAATTTTGAATATTAGGATATTGTTCAGTTTTTTCCATACTCACACCCATTTTTTTGCTGATGGTTGGTAAGTTTAAGAAAAGCTCCTCTGCCTCTTTGTCCCTGTTTTTGAAAGAATCTTCCATATTTGTGGCACAGCACTTTCACAATATTAACTCCAAATGACTTATATCTTCACCTTTGTAGTTGGTGAAAACACCTTGTGCACAACTGATTATACCTCCCCTCCTGCTGCTGTTAGTTTAAACACTCACGTTTGTTTGCGGGGTTTCTGGCTCTGCTACCGTAAAGTCCGACGTCGCCCGCCTAGTCCGCCGACTCGCTGGGTTTCGCATTCCGTTACGTCGCAGAGTTCCTCTTTCGTTCATGTTAACAACTTAGCAGGGGGCTGAGATCAAAGTAGCTTCCACAAGCTCGTAGTCCAAAGTCGACTTGTCACACGACACTCAGCCTCAGATTGGGGAGGGGTCCGTTGTCGGGAAGCCAAGTCGAGCTTCCCCGATATGCATCTCACTCCAAACTCAACGATGCTCTTCCTCAACACCAAAACAGAGAAACTGACTCTTGCAATCAAACCAGTTGCAGGTGAATTTTTATTTAGAATTTATGATGAAGTGCATAGTGCTGTGCCTCCAAAAAATACCAAACGCGTTTCGGCGGGCTCCGCCGCCTTGCTCACCGGTATACAATTTGAAGTTTCCCCTTGTTACATTTCAAAAAGCCCAGTTCACCAATCACATTGCGACTTAGCCATTACAAACAATTCCTCGACATAGAAAGTTGGAATTGCCCTTGAAAAACATTGAATGAAAACAGACTTGTTTTGTTTACATTACATGACGATATGCATTTGTTGATACATTTCGGCTATGTGCATACAATTGTTTCAAATACTTTTATTCCTCTATCCCCATATCTATATCTATATCTATATATCCAAAGCTAAACTTTCGCTCTGGACCCCTGCCACTTGCAGCGGAGGGCCCCGACGGGATAGCGTGTCCCAAATAAATCAAAGCTTGTTCCAAAACTCGATTTCAAAAGAAGGAATGTCCGGGCCAGCTTGTGCAGTTTAACGAGCTTTTAATAATAGCTCCACTCGACGCGTTTCGAGGAGATTTCCTCTTGTTCATGAGCCTGAGTGTAAGTTAACAGGTGATTTAAATACAGTCACATGACAGTTCGAAATGGTGAACAGACTCCCAGGAATTAAACATTGCGAGCTAAAATGCACAACTCACTTCAACAATTTAAACAATAAATTTTCAAATGGACATTGGCATACACGTTTAAAATTTCTGGCAGACAAAATATTTAAAGCGCATATCGCGTCTCCAAAAACAAACATTGTGTGTGAGTAAAACACTTAAATGAACAGTGTTAAATCACAGTGTGTCTCTTGCCCAAGTGGGCATAGTATTTCGTAGGATGCCTGAAAAAGATTGTCCCAGCCGCATGATGTATGCTCATGCGAGTTCATGTACAAAATTCAAGCAATTCCAGTGTAGATAACCACTCTGAGGAAAAAATGCCACCATGAAGCCCAAGTGGGCAAAATATTACCAAGTTCATGCATGATTCCACTGTCACACCAGTGGGCAAACAGCGGCATATTCACTCAGGCATCCTAAAAAAGTGGAAGAAAAACCGCCAGTTCTCCAATTCATACGTGCTCAACTGCCATACGTGAAGTGAAGTCGGATGACCGTGCAATGAAATCTCTTGTTACTCCTCACAGAGATCTGATAAAAAATAAAAAAAAATAGTGACTTGATGTGCAAAAGTGAAATCGGTAAAAATACACAATGTAAAACACAAACATCTCACAGACCATTAAAATTGTTACGAGCTTGAATGGCACAAAATCACATCTAGCAGTGATGTGAAACAGAACAAACAGGCAGCTACCCTAGGTGTACTTCCAGTTCCTCATCATAATTGTGTCCTTCTGGCTGCACAGTGTGGTACTTTATGATGAGTTTTGACTCGAGCCTCCGAAGTTCCTGAAGTCTGTCCCCTCCCCTCTCTCCAAGGGGGACCGACGCCAGGACACAGAAAGACAAGAGGTCGGCATTGCTCTTCTGATGGGACTCAAAATGTCTAGCTATAGGATAACTCCTATCTCTTTTCGTGATGGCCCTCATGTGCTGCAATACTCTGCCTTTGGCTGAAAGTTTGGTGCTGCCAATATAGTTCAATTTACATGGGCATGTGAGGGCGTAGACAGCATGATCGGTGTGACATGATGTGTGTGTCCGGATTTTGAAAGTGTCAAGATCTTTAGACAGTTAAATCATCTTGGTGCTACCACTGTGTTTGCAGGCCTTGCATTTCCCACAAACAAAAAATACCATCACTGGATTTATTGTCGTTTTCTTGGAAATCAGTGTGGTGCAAACAATGTCTTTCAGCGATTTGGCCCTTCTGAATGTGATCTGGGGATAGGTCTTTGTCCAATTTGAGGACATTCCAATATGTATCAAAGGCTTTCCTAACCTCTCTCACTTGACCATGGTAGTCAGTGATGAATCTGGTTGTGGTGGTTGCTGGATCACTCATGTCATTGCTCTTTTCTTTAAGAAGTTTTTCCCTGTCTAGTGTGTTGACTTTGGTGATGGCTGCTTTTATGCATTTGTCGCTGTATCCCCTTATTTTGAACCTTTCCGTCATAACCTTGACTTCTTTGGTGTAATCTCCTTCATTGGAACAGTTACGTTTTGCTCGAAGGAATTCGCCCACCGGTATTCAATTGACAAGGTTCATGGGATGGCAGCTACTGGCGTGGAGGAGACTGTTGCCTGCAGTCTCTTTCCTAAAAAGAACTGTGGTCAGCGCATTATTAACCACCTTTACCTTGAGGTCCAGAAAATCAACCTCTGGACTGTCAACATGGCACGTGAAAGAAAGGTTGAGTTCATTTTTGTTGAGTTTCCACGAAATCCATGGCTTCGTCACTGGTGCCATTCCAGATGACGAAGATGTCATCGATATATCTAAGCCATGTAATGACTTTGGATTCAAACTCCTGGGACTGTCGGACTACCTGCTCCGCCCACCAGCCTAAATACATTCCAGCAAAGCTGGGAGCGAAGCAAGATCCCATTGCAGTCCCAAGGAGTTGATGGAAAATCTCCCCATTGAAGATGAATAATTTTTGGGTAAGACACGATAGGGCCATGTCCAAAATCATTTCCGTGTGCATCAGGTATGATATTGATCTTGCTTCTAAGAAGTGTCTGCATGCCTGTATCCCCAAGTGATGTGGGATACAGGTGTAAAGGCTGTTGACGTCAAGGGTTACAAGTTGCCACCCTGGCGTCCATTCAATGTCATTGACCCTTCTCAGGAAATCTCCCTAGTCTTTTAAGTATGAGGGTAGATTTTGCACAAGTGGTTGCAGGAAAAAATCAACATACCGTGAGGTATTCTCCCAGCAACTTCTCCTGGAAGACACGATAGGTCTGCCCGGGGGTTTCGTGAGACACTTGTGCACCTTGGGTAAAAGGTAAAGAGCAGGCAGTTTTGGGTTCTTACATTGGAGAAAATTAAATTCTTCTTTTTCAATCAAACCTCTGTCTTTCCATTCACACAATTGATCCTGATATTTGTTGCAGCTTGCTTTGTAGGACACTCTATTACTTTTTTCATACTTCTGTGTGTCACTAAGTTGGGAGAGATCCTCATCAATATACATTTGGAGTGGCAAAATCACTATATTCCCACCCTCATCGGATTTCTTGATTATGATACTTTTATCTTTGCTCAGCCTATCAATTGCTTCAAATTGTGCCTTGGTGAGATTCTTTCTACCATATTTGATTTTTTTAGACAGTTTGTCAAATTCCTTAATGACACCTCTTTCAAACACATCAATTGAATCATTTACAATCTGGGGAAGGAAAACAGACTTAGGTTTAAACCCACTACGTGCACTCTGGTTGATGTCAGTGTCATCATTAATAAAATCAAGAATCGGATTGACAACTGGGTTGGAGTTGTCTCCCATTTCATACATTGTTCTTAAAAATGCAAGATCTTCTACAAGAATATTACTGGGCTCTTTTTCATTAGTTCCCATCTCAATGTTTACTTTACTGCTAAACCATTTACGTAGTCTTAATTTCCGGGTAAAATGAAAAAGATCCACTCTGCTTTGGGCATAGTCAAATGTTGAAGGCGGGCAAAAGGAAAGACCAAGAGACAGTACCTCATTTTCGACTCCGCTCAGCTCTCGCTCCGATAGGTTAATGATTGTCATGGTCTCCATTTTCCTTTCAGTAGGCCCCTCGTTCTTGATCCCACTGGGCTTGAAATGTTGCTTCTGTCTGTTGCGATGAATTTTGTTTTTGAGGCACCTCTCACTCCTCGACCACGTCCTCTTTGAGCGTTGGTGTTGCTCTGGGCTTCCATTCTCCCTTGTGCCATCAAAGCAAACTCCTTTAAAATTAAATCTTTTGGACTCAGCAGACCTGGACTCCTTGTAAGATCAGCCAATTCGGTTTCAGCATTGCTTCCCATCATTGCACTGTGTGTTGCTTGGTCATCGTTATCTGGAGGAGAACTTGCCGCCGCAGTCGCCCTGGGGTCATTGGTTTTAGCTCTCAAGTGGTCATATTTTTTTGCAAAGGTTAGTACCTGACCGCTCTCGTAGTCGATTCGGTCTCTGTTGAACTTTCTTTCTTTTTTCTCCCGTATCTCTTTTTCAATGTTTTCAAGTCTGGTTTCCATTTGATTGTAATCGGTGTCATACTCGGTCATGTTCTCATATAGTCCCTTAAGTTGAGTTGTTAATTCTTTGATTTCTTTCGAATATTTCTCAACTTCCATTGAGGCATATTTCACAAGAAGTTTAAGCATAACTATGGAACAGCCGTGGCTGTTTTCAGCCCATTCTTCCACTAACTGAGGATCAGGCTCATTAAACGTGGGGGTTGTGTAAATACGGAGGCCCCTTGGAATTCTATTTGCTTCAATATATTTTTGTAGCGCCCTCGCCTCCCACCACTTATTCCGTTCATTTTTAAGAGCCTTCCAAAGTTTGTTCTATATTGCTTGCTTGTTGGTCGTTACACCTTCAACAGCCGCTCGGGTTTCATTTGTGTTCAAAGGTGCATTAACGCTATCCCCTAAGAACATAGTGTCTGCCATTTCGGCTCTTTTTTTGTTCCTGGTTGAAGCCATGTATATTTATACCTTTGCGGTTAATTACGAGCGGGCACGAAGCAATTACGCGCCTCTACAAACTCAAACGCCGTGTTGGTTTGTGGCGGGTGATCTATCCGCTTGCCTTTCCTTCAAGTAATTGACACCCTTGCACTCTGCGCTTCGGTAACACAAGGCAGATAAGCAGTCATATGCACTCACGCCGTGTCGTGCGCTTCAGCTGTTCGACCGCTTCCTTCGTTTCGATCAGAGGTCGTCCGTGGCCACACTTAGCGTGCAGGTGTACGCTGCTCTCAAATCAGCAGACTGCGGCTCAAAAAGGGATTGTCGAAGCACTCGATCAGTGCTACGGATGGCAGGCGGGGGGTCAAACAATGTCCAAATCCAAAGCTAAACTTTCGCTCTGGACCCCTGCCACTTGCAGCGGAGGGCCTCGACGGGATAGCGTGTCCCAAATAAATCAAAGCTTGTTCCAAAACTCGATTTCAAAAGAAGGAATGTCCGGGCCAGCTTGTGCAGTTTAACAAGCTTTTAATAATCGCTCCACTTGACGCGTTTCGAGGAGATTTCCTCTTGTTCACGAGCGTGAGTGTAAGTGAACAGGTGATTTAAATACAGTCACATGACAGTTCGAAATGGTGAACAGACTCCCAGGAATTAAACATTGCGAGCTAAAATGCACAACTCACTTCAACAATTTAAACAAATAAACATTGGCATACACGTTTAAAAGTTCTGGCAGACAAAATGTTTAAATAAAGCGCATATCGCGTCTCCAAAAACAAACATTGTGTGTGAGTAAAACACTTAAATGAACAGTGTTAAATCACAGTGTGTCTCTTGCCCAAGTGGGCATAGTATTTCGTAGGATGCCTGAAAAAGATTGTCCCAGCTGCATGATGTATGCTCATGCGAGTTCATGTACAAAATTAAAGCAATTCCAGTGTAGATAACCACTCTGAGGAAAATATATTGCAACACATCCAACTATCCAGCCGGAATAATGGCAAGCACACTGGAATCCGTTATCAAAAGATTTTAATTTAAAAAAATATAAATATTTTTTTTAGACACTGACGAAGCTAGATTAGCGAGACGCGTCTGTCAAGGGTGAAGGGGGTTTGCATTAAAATCTTTTGATAACGGATTCCAGAGTGCTTGCTATTATTCCGGCTGGATAGTTGGATGTGTATATATGTATATATATATATATATATATATATATATATATATATATATATATATGTGTGTATATATGTATATATGTGTGTATATATGTATATATATGTATATATATATGTATATATATATGTATATATATATGTATATATATATGTATATATATATGTATATATATATGTATATATATATGTATATATATATGTATATATATATGTATATATATATGTATATATATATGTATATATATATGTATATATATATGTATATATATATGTATATATATATGTATATATATATGTATATATATATATATATATATATATATATATATATATATATATATATATATATATATATATATATATATATATTACCTACTGGCGGTCGCCAGTAGGTATATATAGTTAGGATTTTTTCCCTATGGGATTTCTGAAAATTCTATGTCTAATAACTTTGGCGTTTGTGGACGGAATCGGCTGAAATTTTCAGGAAAATGGCACATTTTGTTTCTGAGCAGCCCCTGAAAATTTGGTGGGGTTTCATCAAGGGGGGGCTGAGAAAAAAGGGGGTCCCAAAACGCGTTTTTCCCATTCATTTTTCCATAGGGCGGTTGGACTCACTTTTAGCTCGAACGGCTGAATGGATTTGCACGAAACTTGGCAACATTGTAGGGACTGTTAGCCCGATGTGCCTTTGCTAGGTCTCAATATATGTGCTTCAGTGGATTTTGAGAAATTAACGTTTAAATCAAGATATATATCTGTAACAGCGCTCCGGGCAGCGATCCGGTCCGCTTACTTTTCGCTTATCGGAACTTTGCGCGCAGAAAGCTGATTGGCTCTCCGGTGTCTGTCAACATTCTAAACAGTCCGGAGCGGCCGCCATCTTGTCTCTCGGTAGGATCGAGAGAGGAGAAGAAGAGGTGAAAAACGAAAGGGGAATTTAATGAAAGGGGGCAAGGTATCCCCCTCTTGACCCCCTAGGAATGTTGTTGGGGTTATTAAAGGGTCCAGTGGGGAAAATAAAAAAAATGATTTTTCACGGTAGAAGCGCTTCACGGGCCGCGAACTGGGCCGCAAACTGGTAGCGAAACGGGAATTCGCCATTTTGTGCTTCGTTAATTAAATTACTAGGTATAAGTGGGTGTGGGAGACTTATCCTAATCCCCTATGTTTCCTGAGGGTGGCTGAGGAGGCTGATATATGTTGATACATCTCTTCCAGCGGCTGTGCGTGAGCTTTTTTTTTTTTTTGCTGCGTGACAGTCCGGAGCGGCCGCCATCTTGTCTCTCGGTAGGATCGAGAGAGAAGAAAAGGTGAAAAACTAAGGGGGAATTTAATGAAAGGGGGCAAGGTATCCCCCTCTTGACCCCCTAGGAATGTTGTTGGGGTTATTAAAGGGTCCCGTGGGGAAAATAAAAAAAAAAATGATTTTTCACGGTAGAAGCGCTTCACGGGCCGCGAACTGGGCCACAAACTGGTAGCGAAACGGGAATTCGCCATTTTGTGCTTCGTTAATTAAAGTACTAGGTATAAGGGGGTGCGGGAGACGTATCCTAATCCCCTATGTTTCCTGAGGGTGGCTGAGGAGGCTGATATATGTTGATACATCTCTTCCAGCGGCTGCGCCATCTTGCCTTTTTTCCAATGCCACAATTTTGTCGTGCACGGCTGCCATTTTAGATGCCAGGCTGGTCCCAGGCTATCACCTAACCCTGCGGATGTAGTTTATGGCCCCAGCTGTAGAGAATTCAGACATGCCAATCCTCCCGATTCAGGCGTGTGACTACTGATTTCAGTGCTAGTCTCCCGCCTCCCGATTTCTGCAAGCAAAAACCCGGGGGCATATTACGAACAACTAGCGATAATTTTTGTCTCTAACTTGTTTAGAGACAAAAATTATCGCCGTACATCGGCAATTTTTATCGCAGATAAACCTTGCTATTATCGCAGAAAAGTCAGCGATATTCATGTATTATCGAGCAAATGCTCTTAGCCATGTTATCCACCTCCCATTGGATAACATGGCTAAGAACTGCTCAGGGCAGGTGTTAGATTTTGGAGATATTCGCGCTTAGCGCGAATATCTCCAAAAGTTGGTAATAGAAGGTAGCGATGTTAGGGACTGTTTCCAGTCGCTAACATCTTGGCACGCCACTTTGCATGTCATTAGTGATAAGTATCACTGACATGCAAAGCGGGGCCCAAGATGGTCGCTATCTCCTTTTAGCTGTCACTAACTGGTGTTAGCGACAGCTTGGTAATAGGGAGATAATTTTATCTCCGCTTTCAAGGCTTTTAAAGCCAAAAAAGCGGAGATAAACCCCCTTGATAATATGCCCCACGATTCCTTGGGGGTTTCAGCTGACAGGGCTTGGTATTGTGTTACATGGTAATTTTTCCAGGAAACGTCAGAGGGTCGATGGAGGGGTTCTAGAAGAGGTGATAAACCATTTAAGCCTCATGAACAAGCGCATGGTCTTTTAAAGATTTGTGAAGTACTCGGAGCGGCGGTGTGTGTGTGTGCCCTCTTTCAGGAGCGGGCGGGGGGGCACTGCCAGCAACTTGCCAGGTCAGGTAGTGTTCAACACGTGCATCACCCTTTCTCTGCTTGCTATTGCGCTCCATGCTTCGGAAAGGTAAGAAAAAGAACGTGCATTTGAGTTTGAAATGTCCGATCCTGCAGCAGCACACTTCCAAAGCCCACACATGACAATAACCCGATTCAAGGCCCCATTCACCCGTTTTTAAAAAAATAGATAACACTCCAACAAAGTAAGGTTATAAAACTTTATTAACTACTAACTTTAACGAACGGAACAAAAACTAAAAACATTTAAACATTTCTCAACACAAAAAGCAACAATGGTTAGAAGCTGTCTTTTGTGCGAATAGTCCCAAGGCAGCACAACGTGCAGAGTTCTGGACGGCACCCAGGTGATGTCGCCTGGGTGCCGCACTGGTTTAGGGATCCTACAATGCAGCACAGAAAAACAGCGTGGGGCGTCCCGGGTGGTGCGGGGGGAGGCCTCGTCAGTAGCGGTCTGTGTCCAGTGTCACATGGCTGACACAACATGTACGACAGGCACCCAGGTGATGTCCAGTAAACTGCCGCACTGGTTTTGGTATCCTACAATGCTGCTCCGAAAATTGGCGTGCGGCGGCCCGGGGGGGGGGGCGTGGGGGAGGCGGCGTGAACGGGCCTCCCCAGGTGGCGGCCATCTAGCTGAGTTGCGCCCGCTCTTGCGGCTACAGCGTCTCGCTCACCATGTTGTTGAGTTGCTCCCACTCTTGCAGTGCAGCGATAGGCGGCTGCCACATGGCTCTTAAAATGGCGGACGGCTCCTCGGTTTTAGGCCCGGTCCACTGAAATGGCCCTGGGACACTTTGGAACTCGGACGCTTGCCTGCTAGGGCTTGGGCTCCATTCTCGAAAAGCGTCCCCTCAGCCGTGAAGATTGTACAAAAGTCTTGGGGGCCTCCGACTCCCGCAGGCTTCCGGTGGGGAGCGGCTGCCATGATTGCTCGCGGAATGACCACGACGGAGCCACGAGATGGTGGTGCTCTCATGCTGACGCCAGCTTCAGTCTGAATGATCCAGAAACAAGGTGGGGCTTTCATCGTTTGGGAAAAAAAAATGTTCTAAACCAATGAAAAGTGTTATTTTTAGGTCATATGACCAAGCCTTCCATCTTTAGGAAACCAAAAGTAAAATGAACCAATGAAAAGTTTTATAAACAAGTCACATGACCTGTTATGCGGCATAGGGCTACAAAAAGCGTAGAAAATCCGTTGGCACGTGAGGCGGTGTCAGTAGCGGACCGATGTGCGAATAGGCCGAAGGCAGCACAACGGGCCGAGATCCGGATGGTACCGAGGTGGTGTCCAGCAAATTGCCGCACTGGTGTGGCCATCCTACAATGCTGCGCCGAAAGACGGCGTGTCCAGCTGAGTTGCGGTCACTGTTGCGGTACAGTGACTCGAACGCGCTGAGATCCGGATGGCACCGAGGTGGTGTCCAGCAAATTGCCGCACTGGTGTGGCCATCCTACAATGCTGCGCCGAAAGACGGCGTGTCCAGCTGAATTGCGGTCACTGTTGCGGTACAGTGACTCGAACGCGCCGAGATCCGGATGGCACCGAGGTGGTGTCCAGCAAATTGCCGCACTGGTGTGGCCATCCTACAATGCTGCGCCGAAAGACGGCGTGTCCAGCTGAGTTGCGGTCACTGTTGCGGTACAGTGAGTCGAACGCGCCGAGATCTGGATGGCCCCGATGTTGTGTCCAGCAAGTTGCCGCACCTGTGTGGCCATCCTACAATGCTGCGCCGAAAGTCGGCGTGGGGTGCCCCGTTCGCTTATGAGGTGATGTCAGTAGTGGACCGATGTGTGAATAGGTCGGAACCAGCACAAGGCGCCAAGATCCGAATGGCAAGTCCTGGATGTTGAGTGCCTCAGTTGAGAGTTCTGAGCAGTGCTTGTAAGACTGTCTGAAGCTTATTTGCACCTGCTGCAGCTTCACTAGGTCCGGCGGAACTTTTTGCCTTTTCCTTTCTGCTTCTTTTCCTACAATGCGTTTCATCTGAAGACACGACCAGGTCCCTGAATGTGTGCAGGGGGACGCTATTGATTGAATGAAAATGGCGGCTTGACACAAAGCTGACTCAAGCGTTACTGTTGGTGCTATACAGACAAAAAATGGTTTTCAGTTTGTACATTCTTCAGGTTTTTTTTTTCCATCCAAGTCTGATTGAGAGTTTGTAGAAAAATGGCTTCAGATTTTCCACATACTACTCTTCAACATTCTTCCTAAATGTAACAATGTGAAACTCACTAGGAGAACGGCTGTTTCTGTTTCCTTTCAAAATGCTGCCAACAATATTTTCTGAATGGAAGACACCATCTTGTAGCATAAAGGGCGGAAAGGGGTTCTGGTCTGGCCGATGGTTGGTGGAGACATTTTGACTATATCTTGGACCTGCCCGGCCTCGCCCAAAATGGCGCCGGTATAAATGGGACTCGTAACTCCTTGCCCGCAAATGTATATCTAGAAAATGTTATTGTAAGTGGCCCTGTTCTATTTTAATTACAAAATGTATGTCCACCGATTCCGCAACTGTTAGACACCTTAGTTCTTGCAACCTAATGGCCCGCTCGTTACGTTCCTCTACAGTGTAAATGTCTCCTCATCATATACGATTTCAGTTTGCTCCGTGGCCGGCCCACGTGGTTATAGGCCCGTATTTGTATACTGACATTTTCACAATAAAGGTTTTTAAAACAAAACACGGTAGTAGTATTTACATTGGTAAAGTTTTTACTTTTAGTCACTGTTTTCGAATCAGTAAAAGGCAAGTGAAATAAAGCAGTCCAATTACATGACGGATAAAAGGTATATTATGTAGGAACGCAGTAAAGATAAATGGTCAAGGGCAGTTGTGTTTTTCATGTCTGCAACATAAAGTGATCGATAAGAATCTGATAATCAGGCGTATCGGCGACTAAGACAGCAGGCCGAATCTCTTTTACTCAACGGCTCCGTCATGGAAGGAAGAAACGCCCTTTTTCTCGAAAAAGGAATATATTTTACTTGCAAGACAGTTGTAAATTTTCCGGGAAAGTACATTAGCCTGGAATATTATAACATATGTTTGAAAAAAAAATATTGTTCGAAAATAATAAAAAGCGTAATTTTTAGGTCATATGACCAAGCTTTTCATCATTAAATTAACAAAAGTAAAATGAACCAATGAAAAGTTTTATTAACAAGTCACATGACCTGTTATGCTTACGTTACGCGCTGCGCGCCGCGCCTCGGATCACTTCCGGGTGCGCTAACGCGGCGTGTCATAAAACGCATTACGCGACAACGTAGGTCAAGAATATAGTCTAAATGTCTCCACCAACCAGCGTTCAGAACACAACCCCTTTCAGCAGTCCAAAAAGTTCTTTTAAATGACAACAGAGGGGACAGGCAACAAGAACCATCAGTCAAAGAGGGGAGGGCAAGTTCTTCTCTTCCGGGTCATGTTGGGGCGCTACCGGAACTGATCGAATTGGTAGTCTATAGTGTTTCTGGATGTTTCAGACTAAAGCTGGCGTCAGCATGAGACCACTACCATCTCGTAGCTCCGTCGTGGCCATTCCACGAGCAATCATGGCAGCCGCTCCCCACCAGAAGCCTGCGGGAGTCGGAGGCCCCCAAGACTTTTGTAGAATCTTCACGGCTGAGGGGACGCTTTTCGAGAATGGGACCCAAGCCCTATCAGGGAAGCGTCCGAGTTCCAAGGTGTCCCAGGGCCATTTTAGTGGACCAGGCCCAAAACCGAAGAGCCGGCCGCCATTTTGAGAGTCCTGTGGCAGCCGCCTATCGCTGCACCGCAAGAGCGGGCGCAACTCAACTACATGGTGAGCGAGACGCTGTAGTCGCAAGAGCGGGCGGTAAACAGCTGAATGGCGGAAGAGGCACAGTGTAGCAAAAGCGGGCGGAATGGCAACTAAAACGATAAAGGGGCGCCCCACTACAGCTTGTCTTCAGGTCAAACGGATTGTGGGACAAGGTCCAGAATTGAAGAGTCATCAAAAGGCAAAAAGTTCCGCCGGACCCCGGGAGCCGGCCGCCTATGTCGGGGGCGATCTCAGGCTACACCAGTGCTATAAGACTTGGGAAGGGTGTCGGAGCCAAGCGTCTTCTCCGAGTCCATGGCCATCACACCGCCCCTCAGGGGCCTCCGTCAAGCTGTTTAGGAAGGTAACATATCACATTGTTTTCTAATGCAGTCAGGTCCACAAACGACACTCACTTACTTTGAGAATAGTGAAGCTGCAGTAGGTGGAAATAAGCTTCAGACCGTGTTACAAGCACTGCTCAGAACTCTTAACTATGGCACCCAACATCCAGAACTTATGCTATTTGAGAATGGCAGTGACATCGAAGCATCTCAGGGACCAAAACCATTAACGTACTTTCACGTATGAAAATCTTACTTGGGGAGGGGGCAGGAGCGAAGCGCCCCCTCCCAGTCAGCGCCACCACACCGTATGTTGAAAATCTGAAGCCATCGTTCTACAAAGTCAACCAAACTTGGATTGAAAAATCTAGAAAAATGTACAAACTGAAAACCAGTTTTGGTCTGCATAGCATCAGTAGCAACGCTTGAGTCAGCTTTGTGTCAAGCCGCCATTTTGATTCAACAAAGCACAGGCATTGAAAAAGGCTGAAATTCAGAACTCTAAACTATGGCACCCAACATCCAGGAGCTTGCCATCCGGATCTTGGAGCCTTGTGCTGTTTTCGATCTATTCACACATCGGTCCACTACTGACATCATCTTATAAACCAACGTTATGTAAATAGTTTTTTAATAAAATGTTTTACCCTGTTTCTTTGCTGGTGTGTTGTCTATATTTTTAATATTTGCATAGGGTTTGTCGTTATTTTGTGCGGGATGGGTGATGGAGCCGAGCTGTCTTGCAGCCCTCATGGTGTGGAGCTCAGTTCATCTCACTATTTTCGTATTTCTCATGAAGGGTTGTTCCTAATATTTCTATTTTAGCGAGGTCAAAAAGAGATCCAATTAGTGGCCTACTGATTTTGCTCGATTACTTTTATTTTTTTACACGATTTTTCACTATCTGCAAAGACTAAACAGAGTATTGCGACTTTGTGCTTGTTTGTAAATAGAGAATGATCCAAAGAGAACCAATTCTAAAACAGTAAATGCTTGGACAACAATCAATCAAATGGAGAGACAAGGAGGCACGACGGATTACAACGGGGGTAAAGGCCTGCGTTAACTACCTTTCAGTATCTGCAAAGAGAGAGTACTACTAAGACAAAAGAGGGGAGGGGGGGGGGTGCAGCGTTCAAAGCACATCAGCGTGCATAAATACGAAAATGTTTTTATCTATCACGTACTTGACATTTTAAAGCTTTTCATATTTGCTATTAAAAAACCAATGAAATTCACAGAAAAAACCATAGGTTATAGTGGATATATAGTTAGGAATTTGCATTTACAAAACCTTGAAAATTCAATGAAAAAACCATTGGTTTTAGGCCATATATAGTTAGGAATTAGCATTTACAAAACCTTATTTTACTCGCATAAAACCATTGAAATTCCATATATAGTTAGAAGCGCTAACTATATATCGCGCACCCGCAATCCACTGCTGATGATGTCACATATTACATCATTCATGACATGGTCAGTGACATCACTGATGACATCACTGATGACATCTCAAATGACATCACTGATGACATCACTGATGACAACTCAAATGACATCACTGATGACATCTCATTTGTCATCACTGATCACATCACTCATGTGATAATACAATGAACCTCTTCAGACTCTAATATAACCTTACATACACTCAGTATAAACAGACACTCACAGACTGTCACTCATCCATGGAGTTACTCACACACCTAGTCAGTCATGCAAAGAATCAATCACACCTCCATTTCCTCAACTATACAGTTATACACATCTTACTTATTCAAACATATAATAACACATATTTACTCTCTTATATAATCCCTGATACAAGCTCACAGTGATCGATACAGCCACTCACACATTCACTGGCTCTTATGTTCAGTTATTTATATATCTCAACTCTCACATGTATTGTGTTTTACATACGTACTTACTTGCACATGTAGCAATGAGAAATTCATTCACTCTCCAACACACCCATGCACAGTCAACCGCCCATATAGCTGTTTCCACATGCACTCTTGAACTCATACTCCTAGTGAATCAACTGCTTACACATCTATGCACAGAGTCACGCACCTCCCAGCCACCCACACACACACTCAGCCTCCCATTCAAATACTTGGGCAACCAATCAATAACCCATATGGCCACTCTTATAGCTACTGATCAACACATGCAGCAGCTTACACAACAACAAACATACTGATGCACAAATTAAGACAGTTTAGTCACTAACCCATGCACTCAGTGAGACACATTTAATCACTCTTTCATACAGTCAGTCATGCACCTACTAAATTCTTCATCCAGACACTTATACATCCACTCATTCTTCAATATGTAAAACATATTTAAACTTTACAGACACATACAATCACTGGATGTTGTCATCAGTGATGTCATCAGTGATGTCACTGACCATGTCATGAATGATGTAATATGTGACATCATCAGCAGTGGATTGCGGGTGCGCGATATATAGTTAGCGCTTCTAACTATATATGGAATTTCAATGGTTTTATGCGAGTAAAATAAGGTTTTGTAAATGCTAATTCCTAACTATATATGGCCTAAAACCAATGGTTTTTTCATTGAATTTTCAAGGTTTTGTAAATGCAAATTCCTAACTATATATCCACTATAACCTATGGTTTTTTCTGTGAATATATATATATATATATATATATATATATATTCACAGAAAAAACCATAGGTTATAGACCATATATAGTTAGGAATTTGCATTTACAAAACCTTGAAAATTCACTGAAAAAACCATAGGTTATAGACCATATATAGTTAGGGATTAGCATTTAAAAAACCTTATTTTATTTGCACAAAACCATTGAAATTCCATATATAGTTAGTTGCACTAACTATATATCGCGGACCCGCAATCCACTGCTAATGATGTCACATATTACATCATTCATGACATGGTCAGTGACATCACTGATGACATCACTGATGACATCTCAAATGACATCACTGATGACATCACTGATGACATCTCAAATGACATCACTGATGACATCACTGACATCTCATTTGACATTACTGATTACATCACTGATGATATCATTTATGTGATAATACATCTTCAGACTCTAATATAACCTTTGATACACTCAGTGTAAACAGGCACTCACAGACTGTCACACATCCATGGAATTACTCACACACCTATTCAGTCATGCAAAGAATCAATCACATCTCCATTTCCTTAACTATACAGTTATACACACCTTACTTATTCAAACATATACTAACACATATTTACTCTCTTATACAATCCTTGATACAAGTTCACAATGATTCATACAGCCACTCTCACATTCACTGACTCTTATGTTCAGTTATTTATATATGTCAACTCTCACATGGAGTGTGTTTTACATATGTACTTACTTTGACATGTAGAACTGAGATATCCATTCACTCACCAATATACTCATGCACACAGTCAACTGTCCATACAGCTGTTTCTACATGCACTTTTGAACCCATACACCTAGGGAATCAACCGCTCACACATCTATGCACAGAGTTATACACCTCCCAGCCACCCACACACACACTCAGTCTCCCATACAAATACTTGGGCAACCATTCAATAACCCATATAGTTACTGATATAGCTACTGATTTAAACATGCAGCAGTTTACAGAAGAACATAAATATTGATTGCCAAATTAAGACACTTTAATCACTAACCCATGCACTCAGTGAGACACATTTAATCATTCTCTCATACAGTCAGTCATGCACCTACTAAATCCTTCATCCAGACACTTATACATCCACTCATTCTTCAATATGTAAGACATATTTTAACTTTACAGAAACATACAGTCACTGGGTGTTGTCATCAGTGATGTCATCAGTGATGTCATTTGAGATGTCATCAGTGATGTCATCAGTGATGTCACTGACCATGTCATGAATGATGTAATATGTGACATCATTAGCAGTGGATTGCGGGTCCGCGATATATAGTTAGTGCAACTAACTATATATGGAATTTCAATGGTTTTGTGCAAATAAAATAAGGTTTTTTAAATGCTAATCCCTAACTATATATGGTCTATAACCTATGGTTTTTTCAGTGAATTTTCAAGGTTTTGTAAATGCAAATTCCTAACTATATATGGTCTATAACCTATGGTTTTTTCTGTGAATTTCATTGGTTTTTTAAAAGCTAATATCTATAGCTGTAAAATATATTCTTTATTAAGTGACGTATCACGTAGCCCGTGAGACGCCTCATGATGCATCGCATAACCGTGACGTATCGTCTCTGCAGCGCAAACCAAACCCAAAACGTAAGCGCGCCAGAACACGCTTAAAGATATATATATATTTTTTTAACCTTAATTAGACAAAATCCACACGTGCACATATCACAAACGTTCAAAAAACACAATATGTCGGACTCCCGTTACGCTGCCGGTTAGCTGCCCGGTTAACGTACCAGGAAGCACCTTTACCGCGAAAAATCGCAATTTTTTTTTTTCACCCCCCAGGGAACTTTAATAGCCCCCTCATCAATCCTAGGGGTTCAGGAGGGGTCTGCCTTACCCCTTTCATTCATTTACACCTTTTTTTTTTCCACCTCTTGTCTCTCGATCCCACAGAGAGACAAGATGGCGGCCGCTCCAGACTGTTTACAATGATAACAGCCAATCAGCTTCTCCTCAGACTCCCGTTACACTGCCGATTAGCTTCCTGGTAGCTGCCCGGTTAGCTGCCCAGTTTGCGTACCAAGACGCGTCTCTACGGCGAAAAAATCGGATTTTTTTGTTTGTTTTTTTTGGGCCCCACGTGTCTTTATAATATCCCCCTCATAAATCCTAGGGGGTCAGAAGGGGTCTACCTTGCCCTCTTTCCTTCATTTCCCCCTTTGTTTTGGCCTCCTCTTGTCTCTCGATCCTACCGAGAGACAAGATGGCGGCCGCTCCGGACTGTTTACAATATTGACAGCCAATCAGCTACTCCTCAGACTCCCGTTACACTGCCGGTTAGCTTCCCGGTTAGCTTCCCGGTTAGCTGCCCGGTTCGCGTACCAAGACGCGTCTCTACGGCGAAAAAATCGGATTTTTTTTTTTTTTTGGGTTACACTGCCGGTTAGCTTCCCGGTTAGCTGCCCGGTTAGCTGCCCGGTTCGCGAACCAAGACGCGTCTCTACGGCGAAAAAATCGGATTTTTTTGTTTGTTTTTTTTGGGCCCCACGTGTCTTTATAATATCCCCCTCATAAATCCTAGGGGGTCAGAAGGGGTCTACCTTGCCCTCTTTCCTTCATTTCCCCCTTTGTTTTGGCCTCCTCTTGTCTCTCGATCCTACCGAGAGACAAGATGGCGGCCGCTCCGGACTGTTTACAATATTGACAGCCAATCAGCTACTCCTCAGACTCCCGTTACACTGCCGGTTAGCTTCCCGGTTAGCTTCCCGGTTAGCTGCCCGGTTCGCGTACCAAGACGCGTCTCTACGGCGAAAAAATCGGATTTTTTTTTTTTTTTGGGTTACACTGCCGGTTAGCTTCCCGGTTAGCTGCCCGGTTAGCTGCCCGGTTCGCGAACCAAGACGCGTCTCTACGGCGAAAAAATCGGATTTTTTTTTTTTTTTGGGTTACACTGACGGTTAGCTTCCCGGTTAGCTGCCCGGTTAGCTGCCCGGTTCGCGAACCAAGACTCGTCTCAACGGCGAAAAAATCGGATTTTTTCTTTTTTTTTTTTGGGCCCGGCGTGGCTCTATAATATCCCCCTCATCAATCCTAGGGGGTCAGAAGGGGTCTACCTTGCCCCCTTTCCTTCATTTCCCCCTTTGTTTTGGCCTCCTCTTGTCTCTCGATCCTACCGAGAGACAAGATGGCGGCCGCACCGGACTGTTTAGAATGTTGACAGACACCGGAGAGCCAATCAGCTTCGCTTCGCAAAGTTCCGATACGCGAAAAGTTCGCGAACCGGAGCGCTGCCCGGAGCGCTGTTACAGATATATATCTTGATTTAAACGTTAATTTCTCAAAATCCACTGAAGCACATATATTGAGACCTAGCAAAGGCACATCGGGCTAACAGTCCCTACAATTTTGCCAAGTTTCGTGGAAATCCATTCAGCCGTTCGGGCTAAAAGTGAGTCCAACCGCCCTATGGAAATTAACATGGGAAAAACGCGTTTTGGGACCCCCCTTTTTTCTCGGCCCCCCCTTGACGAACCCCCCCCAAATTTTCAGGAGCTGCTCAGAAACAAAATGTGCCATTTTCCTGAAAATTTCAGCCGATTCCGTCCACAAACGCCAAAGTTATTAGACATAGAATTTTCAAAAGTCCCATAGGAAAAAAATCCTAACTATATATACCTACTGGCTATCGCCAGTAGGTAATATATATATATATATATATATATATATATATATATATATATATCCATATATCCATATATCCAAGCTACGAACATCTCAGGATCCTTAGTCCATAAAGAAAGTAGCACACGCAGGGGGTAGTTCCACAAAAGATTTATTACGGGAACTGACAGCAACGACGCGTTTCGCCTTAGGGCTTTGTCAAATATATATATTATATATATATATATATATAATATTCAGCTCCAGTCCTCCTTTCCTATACCCAGCCGGGCCGAGAACGAAGACACAGCGCTCAAGTAATGCAGCAAAGTTTTTATTCAAGCAAACGTGTTTCGGGACAACGTCCCTTCGTCAGTGGTTCAACAGTGAGGAGCGCGGCACCATTTTTTAAAACAACCCACAATTGGTCACAAAAATGAACGACGGATTATTCGCGACCACAATAAGGTAGCGCCATCTTGGAGTGTCTAAATACGGTTTCAATGCCCACATTTGAGTATGTAATTCAAACGAGATTTCTTTCAGTTTTTAAATTTAACAAGACATTTCGCTGTGTATCGGCAAGCACGACTCTAGGGTTATGGTCGTAGCACAACTCCCTCATATATTGTGTGTCTTGAGTTGACTTGAGGTGTGTTCTCTTGATTTGGGCTCAGCAGTGTAAACTAGATATATCAATGTCATAATGACAATCTACAAACCACAACATTGGTTGTATTTTATGAAACCTAGTCAAGGTGCTATCTTGCCGTGGATCGGCAATTGCAGCCAAACGGCTGCATGGAGTTACCTATGCTTCGTCCCTCTCAGAGAACACCCTCAATGACAATTGTTGAGCCGTCGCATGTTCAAAACCTCACAGACATAAATACCCACCACAACTTTTCAACATTTTTCTATGTCATTACTAATTTCATTTTACATCATTCCAAAAATCACATCATCAATTTTCATATGTTTCTCAGTTTTGCCAGAAAGAGAATATATCATCCTAAATGAGTTGCCATTTCCTCCCCCATATTAAGACCTCCCGGTGCCTTGGTTTCGAGGTCAACAATGTAACGAGATTTAAGTCTCCTGAGAGTCAAAAGTCTGTTCCCTCCCCTTGGACTTTCCGGGACACAGTCTAAACAGAAAAATCTCAGAAGGTCTCTGTTGCTGTTATGCTTGATCGCAAAATGTCGAGCGACAGGATAGGTGAAATCTTTTTTCATAATCGCTCTCATGTGCTCTAAGACTCTCAATTTTACAGAGTTGATTGTACTGCCAATGTATTTTAATTGGCAGGGACACATAAGGCAATAAACCGCATGGCCTGTCTGGCAGGACATGAACTTGCTGATCTTCCTTCCACCTCGACATCCTCTCACTTGATACGTTAATGTGCGTTTGCTGAAAGCGCAGGCTTTACAGTTCCCACAGGGGAAGAAGCCCTTTGCCTCTTTTAACGTACCTTTTGTATTGCGTATTGGTTCCAGATGGCTATGAACCATATGATCTCTTAAGGATCTTGCCTTCCTGAAGGTGAGTTGTGGGGTTGGAGGTATATCTGACCCCACAATGTGGTCTGTTTTCAGGATATGCCAATGTTTAGTCATGATTGCTCTAAGTTTAGAGGAGTTCGCCGAATAGGTGGTTACCATGCGAAACTTCCCCTCTACAATAGGTCTTTCTTTGTTTTCGAACAATACATTGCGTGGCAATTTTTTCACACGACTCAAAGTATCAAGTAAGAGGTTCGGTTTGTACCCCCTCTCTACAAATCTGTCCATGCTTTCACTGACTGCTAGGTTGAAGTCTTCCTCATGGGTGCAGTTTCGTTTCAACCTGAGAAACTCCCCATAGGGGATGCTGTTGATCAGTTTACGCGGGTGACTACTTGTTGCGAACAGAACACTATTCCCAGCTGTTGGCTTACGGTAAAGAGAAGTAGAAATGTTCCCTTCCTTTTATTGTTACTTTTAAGTCCAAGTAGTTAACTTGTGAGTTACTCACATCCCCGTGAACCTAAGGTTGCAATCATTCTGGTTTAACACCCCGACATACTCTTGTACCTCATCAATGGACCCATCCCATACCAGGAACAGGTCATCGATGTACCTGTACCAGGTCACCACTTTGCTGTTCCATGTGGCGTTTGTAGGGCCCCAGGCTTCCTGCTCCTCCAACCAGCCCACGAATAAATTCGCGTAGCTGGGGGCGAAGCAGGAACCCATCGCTGTGCCCGACATTTGTCTGTACAAGACCTCCTGAAAAAGAAAGATGTTTTTGTTTAAACAAAAGTTAACTAATTCAAGTAACATTTTGTTTTGCATTGCAAATTTTAGTGGCCTCTTCCTCAGGAAGTAGTCAATAGCCTTGAGTCCTTGTCCATGCTCTATGCATGTGTATAGGTTTGTTATGTCGAGGGTTGCCATCACATAAGTTGGTTGCCACACCAGACTTTCAATTTTCTCAATAAAGTCTGTGGTGTCTCGAATATAAGACTTCAATTCCAAGACAAATTCGAAGAGATAGTGGTCTAAAAATTTGGAAAGGTTTTCTGTCAGTCCTCCAATGGAGGAGATGACAGGTCTCCCTGGGGGTTTGTCAATGTTCTTATGAACTTTTGGCAGATGGTAGAAAGTGGCTACAATAGGGTTGGTGGTTTTCAAAAATAAATATTCCTCTAGTTCTAACATCTGTTTACAATGCCACTTCCTCAAAAGTTCATGTAAAGTTTCAATGCTTGTCAAGTATTCCTGCTTGTCAATCTGTGCGTAACAGTGTGCATCCTGTAACTGGCGTGTGGCTTCCTCCACATAATTTTCATGCGACATGATCACGATGTTGCCCCCTTTGTCGGAGGGTTTGCAAATGATAGACGTGTCGTCTGCAACAGTTCTTATCGCCATCCTCTGTTCCTTTGTGATGTTAAAGTCATCTGTTGACCTTCTGTTCGTTGTTCTCATGGCCATCAGATCCCTGATGACAGCGTCAGAGAATCCGTTGTGGTTTGAGGCACAAATTTGGAAGGTAATTTAAAACCACTATTTGGAGCCTCCTGGTCAGCATCAACATTTGCTAGTCTCTGGGTGAGAGTGTTATTGGAAGCATTCATCTCACATTAATTGCCTTGTCGCAGATTTTCTAGGAGCTCACATGTTGTTAAATCATTGACACTTAAAAGATCAGTCCCCTTCTTATTGCCATGTAAATATTTGACCTCTTTAGCTGTAGGCTTCACTTTAAAATATTTGTGCAACTTGATCTTCCTAATAAATTTATAGAGGTCGATCCTTGTTTGAGTGTATTCCATGTGCACGTTCGGGCAAAAGGTAAGTCCCAGTTTTAAAACAGACTCCTCACACGGGGATAGAGCTCTTTTCGATAAGTTGACAATTGTTAAGGAATCACTTTGTCTCACCATCTGTGTCCTCTCCTGCTTCTTCTTGTTCGCGAGGCTGTACTGCTCTTTCCTTTGCCTCTTCCTTTTCCAGCCCCCTCGTCTTGTTTGTCTGCCTCTTCCGGTGGTTTGTTTTTTCCATCCCTTAACCAACTGTGCCTGATGACTTTGAACTCCTGATGAAAAGGAGTCTTCGTTGGTAAAATGGAAGGGCCTGCCGCTTCATCCCCAGAAACTTCACTCGCATTTACATCGGAGTCAGAGGTTTCTATTCTTGGTTCAGGTGGCGCCCCTGGCATTAGATTTTTCTTTGCCAAGTCTTTTCGTGGCTGGTCATATCTTTTGGCAAAGGTTAGTACTCTGCCCATCGCGTAATCGCGCTCGTCCCGATCAAATTTCTCCTGCTTCTCCATCTTGATCTTCAACTCATATTTTTGTAGTCTCTTTTTCATGGCCGTACGTAATTGTTCTTGTTCATCCTTGTCTGGATTCTTAAGTAGTTCTTCTTCCATTGCCTCAATTTCCTTGACCGTCTTATCCCGGTCACTCCAAGCAAATTGCACTAGAATTTCCAGCATTCCTTTGCAGGATAGGGCAATATGGGCGGCCCATGCTTCCAGCAGGAGGGGGTCGGGATTCTCATAGGCAGGGACGGTGAATATTCGCAATCCCCTGGGCACTCGCTGTACTTCGATATATCCCTGAAGTGATGTTCCCTCCCACCACTTACGGAGTTCTCTTTCATAGAGTTTCTCTAATTTTTGGAATTGTGTAGCCAAGGTACTTTTGACCTCCACAGTCGCTTTAGATGGTGGTTTCGTTATGTCTGGGTTTTTATTTTTAAACATGTCCCCAGCTGCGTCTCTGCGCTCACTCATGTTGAACATTTTATGATGCTTAGTGGGGTTAGGCGGTCCGATCCCGGAACCTCGCCTTCCTCCTCTTATTGCTGCTTCTATTAGATGAGCCCTCAACACACCGCCAAAGAATTCACAGTTCTAGGATGCCGGACAGTAAATAGAAAGAGATCCTTGAGTGCTGGCTTACCGCTTTTCTCGTCGCGGAATGCTCTGTCTCACTTCCGACCTCTCCCTATGCAATGATATGTCTCCTTTCAAATCCGGTTCGAAAACTCTCCTCCCAGGTTCTCTCCTGCAAACAGCGGAGAATCACTCTTCCCCTTCTTGTTCACAGATGGTGGCGGTGCACCCACGTTAAAAGATTAAAGCTCCAGATACACCGGTATAGTGGGTCACTCTTGGTGTCACGGCACCCGACACCAAGAGTGACCCACGATACCGGTGTATCTGGAGCTTTAATATATATATATATATATATATATATATATCACAAATCCTGTATTAGACGCCACGTCTTAAATCACGCGCAGGAGCCAAACAGGACACGGACCCAAGATTATCGTGCTGCTTATTTCTTTATTTTAGCCAGATGTCAGACGCGTTTCGCGGCGCGAACGCCGCTTGTTCACTCGACAAATTCATTTAGTCATGAAGGCTATTTAAAGTGACAGTGCTTTCCAAAAATGTGAATCACATGATGACAATTTGCCATGGACATGGAAAACATACTACAATCATCGTATAATACCTAGGTTTGTAACATCGGTTAAGGCTGTCAGTTGCCGTGCAAACTATATGTAAAATACGCTTTAAAACTTTACGGGCAACTTTATACAAATTATAAAAATGCGAATCATTTAGCTTTTTATATTTGTTATTTTAAATTTACCATAACAAAGATGAGGAGAAAATCAAAGCTAGATCAGACGTGATCAGATGGTCTGATAAAGGGGGTAATATCGTGCTCTGGCCTTTGGAGATATACAATAAGGAGGCCATGTCACAGTTACAAGACCAGGAGTGTTACACCAGGATAACCCCCTCGCACATCATTGGAATACAAGAAAAGTACACTAATGAATTGTATAAATGGAAAAGCACTGGACTCCTCAGCAAACAGGAGTTTGAATTTTTAAAAACAGATTACCCAGTGTCCCCGCAATTGTACCTTATTCCTAAGATACATAGGAACGAGAGAGTGCCTCCAGGAAGACCAATCATTGCAGCAATTGGCAGCCTGTTTGAGAATACTAGCATCTTCATTGATCATTTCCTACAACCCTTTGTTACGAAACTCCCCGCATACATCAAAGACACTGGTGATTTTTTACGCAAAATATACGATGTTAAATGGGAGAATGACTATGTTTTTATGACTCTAGATGTGCAGTCGTTATATACTAGCATCAGACATCATGATGGATTACGAGCTGTAAACCACTTTCTAGGGCAGAGACCTATAACACTATACAATCACACAAGGATGTTGCTGCAAATGACTGAGTGGTGTCTGACTAACAATACCTTTATCTTTAACAGACTCCACTACAAACAATTGCAAGGATCAGCTATGGGTACCCGTTTCTCTCCCAGCTATGCGAATCTTCACATGGGCTGGTGGGAGGAACAGGTACTAGGGGTCAAACATCATGCCACACTGACCAAGAATGTAGTCATGTACAAACGTTACATTGACGACATTTTTATACTTTGGCAAGGCTCTAGAGAAGAGGCAGAATCGTTTGCATTAGAACTGAACGACAATGCACTCAATCTCAAATTCACGTGTACCACCGATCCCACCTCTATACAATTCCTAGATGTAGAACTCTACATTGAACTAGGTAAGATCCAGACTAGAACGTACCGTAAACCCACTGTGGGAAACTCAGTGCTACATGCACAGAGTTTCCACCCGCACAACCTCAAGGAATCTATCCCTTATGCGGAGTGCCTACGCATGACGAGGAACTGTAGTACCAAAACAGGGCTCACTGAGGCAAAAGAAAATCTGTTTTCCAGACTAGGAAAGAGAGGATATAGCCAGAAAACCTGTTCCAAAGCAAATACTAAATGCAGTAAAATCAAGAGAAAGGATCTTCTGTATGCTCAGAAAAACGATCCAGCCTCACAAACACCTAACAGGGAACCCCCGAGACTTATCACAGGGTTCAATGCCTACCACACCCAGGCTAGAAAAATACTTACAAAGCATTGGCCTTTGGTAAGGAACGACCCGATCATTGGATAAATGTGTGGAAATAGACCTTCCATAGCTTTCAGGAAAGCCAAATCCATGAGGAATCACTTGGTGTGTAATGCACCCACCATTAAGAAACCTGCAGATTGGCTCACTAACCTAAAGGGGTTCAAAAATGTTTCCAAATGCAAGGCATGCAAACACGGCGTAAACACTACCAAAGTGGAGGTACCCTTTAGACTCAAACCATATACTATCCGAGAAAAATACAATTGTAAAACGGATCACGCAGTATATGTTTTAGTCTGTGTTTGTGGGAAACGTTACGTTGGAAGCACCATTCACCCAGTGCATGTGAGAGTTCTCCAACATCTTCGCGCAGTGACAAATGATGACCCAGTCTACCCGGTGGCCAGACACATAAACACGGTCCATGCAGGTGACATTGGAGTACTGTCATACTTTGTCATAGACAGTGTCCCCAAAAATATCAGGGGTGGTAACCGTCTCCTGACTCTAAGGAGATTGGAATCGAGGTACATCATTCTCCTTAATTCCAAAATACCCAATGGCCTAAACGCTGATGAGGCACTTAGCGTACACCTGTAAACCACAATAGAGGGTCCATGTCTAATATTGATAATGCCTTACCTTCTCCGATGAGTTCTCTCCTTTCCCTTCCTAGAAACATCTAATGTTCATGTTTTAACTTCACGTCACACTGTACATAGGAGCACAATCACCACCCCCTGTTTTAGCTTAAGTGGAGGTTTAGCTAATAGCATTAGGCATGTATGCATAAACATCTGAGACAGGTTTTAATATGTTATCCTCTTTAACAATACGTGGTGGGGAAGAATACGACAATGGGTACGTAATTATACAAGCATCAAACTGAAAATTTCACCAAAGTAGAAATGTACACACAATGATCAAGGGGGCTGACAATACGTATGTTATCATTGTTGGTATGTGCTTAAATCGAATGTGTTTTAAATTCCACACAACGCCTTTCCACTTGGAGACGATGATTACTTAGGCGTAATGTGGAGGTATAATATTTGTCGTAAATTTGTCATATATATGTGTTAATATGTATGAAGCACCACGGCCGTATGTCATACCAACATACAAAACAAAACCATTTAGGCACCTAACGGTACATCAATCTACACACGGAGGCACAAAAGGTCCAATCCGGTATCATTTATTATTTAACCCACGTCACACACTAAAACCCCAGACCCGCGATTAGTTAGCCACTCGGTAGCTTTATCACAGTTAAGCTTCCCTCACATAGCGCTATACGAACATACTATGTATAAATTCCAGCGCGCAGCCATCAACATTCACCTGCTACACTGAAAAGTTTTCATGACTGCTCAAGGATTTCCGCATTGCACTGTGTCAAGCGCGCTGATGTAATGGAAGAACAACTAGGCTGTGGCAGCCGTGTGGTTTCTATAGTAACGTGTTAACGTGAAAGGGAGGATGACTTGACTCAGGAATGTGTATGCCTAAGTAACTTTTCTATGTCTGTCTTACATCACGCCTGCCAAATGTAACCATGGCAATCAGGCAATAGAATTGCAAAACAAGCTATACTTTACCACAAAATAAGAGTGAAACATACATGATGTAATGTAAAGTCAGAGGGGTATAAAAGTAACCACACACTGCATAGATGTTGTGAACAAGGCGGGTGCTTACCGCCGAAACGCGTCAAGCAGCCAATAAGTGAATAAAACTCATTTGGAAATCTAAATTTCACGGAGTCAGTGCCTTTCTTGTATGCAGAAGTTTGGAGTGTTCCTGATATATATATATATATATATATATATATATATATATATATATATATATATATATATATATATATATATATATATATATATATATATATATATATATTATTTCAGGGGTAGAACGCAATCGATGACCTAATAAGTGAGATGTTTGGGATCACTCATGAACAGCCTGAAAGTGACGCGCCACCGGATAGGATTGCTCGTTATTGGAGATTGCTCTTAAGTGCTGCAGTATTCTCCTGTAAACCAGAAGCCGGGTACTCCCTACATACCGGAGATCACAGGGGCACTGCAGCACATAAACAGCAAATTCTGTCTTGCAGGACAGTTGTTTGGTTATCAGCACAGGATCATCTTTGAATGGAGTATTTTATCGTGTTTTATTGCACCCATTCTTGCAGGCCTTGCAAATGGAACACTTCAAAAAACCTTTCTTCAAATTCATAAAAGTTTTAGATATAGGGGGTTCCAAATGGTTCTTAACCAGCCTGTCTGACATGGAGGTAGATTTTCTAAAGGAAAATTCTGGCCTTTTAACCACTGAACCACCGATGACAGGGTCCCCTGTCACCAGGTTCCAATTACGGCTGAAGATCCGCCGGATCTCCCTGTGCTGTTGGTTATATGTTACCACTACCCTAGAGCATTCTATGGAAGTTTCAGAATGAATAGCTTCAGACCCTGGTTTGGGTGCCAAAATCTGTGCTCTCAACATGTTATTTGTGCGCTCAATGGCCCTGGAGATTGTTTTCGCAGAGTATCCGCGTGCCAGGAAGCGCAATTTACTTTCCTCCATTGCTCTTGCACATTCTCTTTCATCACTGCAGATTCTTTTGATACGAAGCATCTCCCCAAAGGGGATGCTCTGTATCAAGTGATGGGGATGTTGACGAGCCGCGTGCAGGATAGTGTTACCTGCAGTCGGCTTTCTATATAACCTTGTGGCGAGATTTCCTGCTTCAATGTATACCTCTATGTCTAGGAAGCATAGCTGTGATTTACTTATAGTGGATGTAAATTCCAGGTTAAGGTCATTACAATTGAGTTTCTCTACAAATTCCTGAGCCTCCAGCATAGTACCCTGCCAAATAAAAAAGAGGTCGTCTATATATCTGAAATAGACTGGGACATGACTCCTCATGATGGCCTGATGCTGTACCATGAGGACCTGCTCCTCCCACCAGCCCATGTGCAAGCACGCTAGGCTGGGAGAAAAACAGGCCCCCATAGCTACCCCTCTGATCTGTTGATAAACTTGGTTGTTAAACAAAAAATAATTTTGTTCTAAACAGATCTTAATCATGGCAGTAAGCATGGAGTTATGAGCAGAGAAATTAATTGCCCTCCTATTTAGAAAATAGTTAACTGCTCTAATACCGTCCATATGTCGTATGGACGTGTATAAAGACGTAACATCCAAACTCATAAGTATACAGTCTGCGTTCCAATTAAAGTCACCCAATTTTCTGACAGTCAGATGAGTCCTGCACATAAGAATCCTAGTTTTTTACACTGTCCTGCAAAAAATAGTCAATGTATGTTGACATATGTTCAGTGGAACTGTTAATCGCTGAAATTATGGGTCTCCCAGGAGGGATGTGTATGTTCTTATGGACCTTCGGAAGCAAATAAAATGAAGGTATAACTGGGAACTCTTTTTTCAAAAATCCCAATTCCTCCTTTGTAATTAAATTTCCGCACTTCCATGCAACTAGCTTGGAATTTTGCTCTTCCCATGCCAACCTTACTGCTCCCAAATTGCTCTTCCTATAACAGAATGGTCTTGTAGTTGTTTTTCCACTTCTTGAATATACATTTGACGAGGCCATAATACTATGTTTCCACCCTTATCCGCCTGGCGGATCAAAATGTTGTTGTCTGATTCAAGTTTTTTTACCAGGGTGTTGTAACTCTGATTCAAATTGTTAATCACTCTATGCCTTTTGTTGGTGTTGATATAGAGCTGCTTTAAATCCTTGGTAATCAGATCTTGGTAGACGTCAATGTTATCGTGAGGCATTATAGGGAGAAACACCGATTTTGTCTTAAAAGGAGTGGCACCCGATACCTGATCAACTCTTGACTTCACCAAAGGTACCATTGTGGAAGGGTTCGTCTCCTCATGCAATCCCCATATCTCGTCAAAATCAGCTCTGTCTCCAGCTTCCAAGGAGACCGAATCAGTTTCAATTGCTCCCAATTTCTTCTTCCTCATGGGTTGCATTTTGAAATATTTTTTGAGCTTGAGTTTCCTCACAAAACGGAAAGCATCCATTCTTGTGTCCGCATAGTTAAAGTTACATGGAGGGCAGTAGGAAAGGCCCAAACTTAGAATATTGGATTCTTTCTCAGTTAGCGTTGTTGAAGTCAAATTCATTATTGAGCCGGGGCTGCCGCCTGTGTTTTTGCTGCTTTTTTGTTGTTCCAACGGTTTTTCTTTTGACTGTTGTTTGCTTTTGTTTTTATTGCACTTTCTCCTTTTGCCTCGTTTCCTGTTGGCCCTTTGGCTTTTTGACCGCCAGTCTGTCCTCTGGATCTTAATGTGTCTCGACGGTCCTGACACATACAGCTCATTTCCTGGGCCTTGGAGAGTGCGGTAAACCCCAACGGCATACTTCTCGCCCCCTCATTCTCCGATTTACTGCCTATTGAACTTGCATATGAAGAGGAAGGGACACTGGGAACACTATTCGGTGCAACAACACGAGTCTTCCTGGCTCTCGCTTTTATGTTTTCGTAGCGCTCTGCATAAGTGAAGATTTGGCCATGTAGATAGTCCAAGCGATCCCGCTCGAATTTGTAGGCCTTCCGTTTTTTTTATTATCTCTTCCTCCTTACTTAGCCTTGTATTAATTTCTGCTCTCATTTTATCCGTTGCCTCACTCGTGCCCAGACCTCCTATTTCCTCTTCCAGTTCTTCAATCTGTGTCTGTAATTTGCAGCGATGAGATTCTGCATATTTAACCAATATTTTCATCAGTTTGGCTGATGACTCCAAGTTAGCTTCCGCCCACTCAGTGAGCATGTCCGGATCGGGTGTTTCATAGCTAGGGGCAAGGCTAATTCGTAACCCTCTGGGCACCCATCCCTCCTGTAGATACATAGTCAACGATTTATTTTCCCACCATTTGGACTGTTCCTTGATTTTTAGTTTCTCCAATTTTCTATACAAATCCTGAATTGTTGGGTTTGCATTTCCAGTGGTTGTTGGCCGTGTTGAGTCAGATCCCCCAGCCGGGGGTTGTACAAATACGAGGCCAGCAGCCTCCTCTCTGCTCCGCAATACATCCGCGGACATGCTTATGCTGTAACTTATCAAATTAGAGCTGCACTTTGTTTAATTAGGAACCGCGGTCACAAAAGGCAAATTACGTTCTTGCTGGATTGTGAGCACAGTCCTCGGCACACTCCCCACTGGACAGTCTCTTTTCGCCTACCTCGTAGGATTACAGCTGTGCAGTCAGCTCTCTCGAAACCGAAGGCTGCGATTCCAAAAGCCGAGACAAGATTCTTCAGTATCCGGGGGTTCTAGGCGGCTAACTTCAGCCGAAGTTTTGTAATGGCAGGTCCGAAAAACGAAACTCTCCGCTTCCCGCCGCCAAACCACAACCAAGGGGGAGGAGTTCCTCTCGCACCAACGGAAGCCTCCAGGTGCAACACATAGAAGAAAAACTCGTCCCAAAAGCTCCAACACTGCCAGGTAACACGCAGTCTCGAAAAGACGAAGAGAGGAACCCAAGAGTGGTGCCAAACAAAGTGCGTATTTATTTAAGCTCAATTTTGCTCAGCATGCCCGCCATTACGCGTTTCGACAGTATCCACTGTCTTGATCACATGATGTGATCGCAAAGCCACATGAGAATTTATTCACAGCAACAGTGACACAAAAGGTGGACTAAAGTTAACCACCAATTCAAACACATAATATTTAAAAGGGTTCAAAGAAACAAACAGGGGACTAAACAAATAATACATAGTCCTTCCTGGTCTTGAATACAACCCAAGTGGGTGAATAAATGAAGTATATACATTTGTGCAATATCACGCAAAGAAATAAATATATACATATAAATTCATGAATATATACATATAAATATGTAAATCATAAAAACATGGTGTTAATTTCATCTCTTCAAAGACTGTCTCAAGACCCTTAATAAACATTTTGCGCGCTGATGTAATGGAAGAATCACTAGGCTGTGGCAGCCGTGTGGTTTCTATAGTAACGTGTTAACGTGAAAGGGAGGATGACGTGACTCAGGAATGTGCATGCCTAAGTCACTTTTCTATGTCTGTCTTACATCACGCCTGCCAAATGTAACCATGGCAATCAGGCAATAGAATTGCAAAACAAGCTATACTTTACCACAAAATAAGAGTGAAACATACATGATGTAATGTAAAGTCAGAGGGGTATAAAAGTAACCACACACTGCATAGATGTTGTGAACAAGGCGGGTGCTTACCGCCGAAACGCGTCGAGCAACCAATAAGTGAATAAAACGTATTTGGAAATCTAAATTTCACGGAGTCAGTGCCTTTCTTGTATGCAGAAGTTTGGAGTGTTCCTGATATATATATATATATATATATATCACAAATCCTGTATTAGACGCCACGTCTTAAATCACGCGCAGGAGCCAAACAGGACACGGACCCAAGATTATCATGCTGCTTATTTCTTTATTTTAGCCAGATGTCAGAGACGCGTTTCGCGGCGCGAACGCCGCTTGTTCACTCGACAAATTCATTTAGTCATGAAGGCTATTTAAGGTGACAGTGCTTTCAAAAAATGTGAATCACGTGATGACAATTTGCCATGGACATGGAAAACATACTACAATCATCGTATAATACCTAGGTTTGTAACATCGGTTAAGGCTGTCAGTTGCCGTGCAAACTATATGTAAAATACGCTTTAAAACTTTACGGGCAACTTTATACAAATTATAAAAATGCGAATCATTTAGCTTTTTATATTTGTTATTTTAAATTTCTGTAAAATACATTTGTCCTTTAACCTGTTACTTTAGTTACATTTTTTGTCTCTCCAATTACCATGACAACATTCAACAATAAAGTGCTTGTAAGTGATAATGCTGTTAAAAGAAATCCTTTTCATTTACTGTTCTCCTTTTCTACAAACCAAATTATCACCAGTTATTTCAACTTCATACTCATACTCAACATTCCATAAATCATTAACACATACATAGTTTCCTTTTGTTCATTATTTACATTTGTAGTTATTGGAACTTCATTGCACTTGCTATTGACTTTTGAACATTACTCCTTGGCTTATATCATTATACATCTGTCTTATTTATCCCACTTGTGTATTACCGCCACCTATATTAACATTTCTTGGTATCCCTTTAAGCATCAAATAATTATATTTAATCACCTTTATAAACATTTATAAACATTGTTTAAAACACATTCATAAAATATTTACAAATTTTTAAAATCGTTTGTACCCCTTTTGGTCATAAAAATGCATATATACATTATTTACAACTTAAAACACAGTGTTGTTGTTCATGTGTATCTGGTGATTTAATTTTAGTGTATTTTTTTATGGGATATCAAACAAATCTCATATTTTTAATGATCAGGTGACTGGTTGTCTTATCCATATTTAAAGCTGTTTCACCAGGATAGACAAGTATATAAATCTTCTGTAAGATTCAATCCATTCGGATGTTTTGAATCCAGCAGCAAAATATACCTCGTCTCTAACCTCCTTAGTTTGTTCTCACGGTCCCCTCCTCGTCTATTTGGGGGAATTGCATCTATAAGGTAATATGTTAACCCTTTGTTGTTCGACCCGTGGAATGTTCTAAAATGACGAGCCACCGGGTAGGTGTTATCAATATTCGTGATGGCTCGAAGATGCTGAAGTATTAGAGCGTGTGCTTGTAATTTACTTGACCCTATGTAGTTTAACCCACATAGGCATGTTAACACGTATACAGAAAATTCTGTTTTACAATTCAGCATCTTGTTAATCATATAAGGTTTGGCCTTGAAGTGGCTGAGGTATGTTTTTGTGTTTATGCCGTGTGTGCAGGCTTTGCATGTGGGACATCTTTTAAAACCTTTCAGGTTTTGATACCAAGTAGGTTTGCCAATAATTTCTGGATCTGATACAACTAGACAATCTCTCATTGAAGGACACCTACTATAGGTAATGGACACCCTCTGCGGGAGCAGGGGTCCTAATACTGGGTCACTCAATACTGTAGGCCATTCATCTTGAATGATTTTCTGTATCGTCTTATGTTGTTTGCTGTATCCTAGGATCAAGCGAAAGTTCTTTTCGTCCAAATTTAGTTGGCTTGCCTGATGTTCTTTGTTTTGTTTATCGCACTTATCTGTTTTACTGACCAATAAAGTTTCCCTCTCAACTAACATTGTTTTCGCTATGGCTCTATCTATAGTTTGTTTAGTATAGCCTCTGGCTTGGAATCCTTCTTTGCTCTGCTTCTGGGCTAGCTGTAATTCCTCGTGTGTGCTGCATATCCTCTTTATCCTAAGCATTTCTCTGTAGGGAATGCTGTTCACTAGGTGATGTGGGTGTGAACTTGAGGCATGCAATAGGGAGTTTCCTGCCGTTTTTATCCGGTGTAATGTCGTTTGTAAGGTATTGTTATCTACAAACACTTCTGTATCCAAAAAACTCACCCTTGATTCACTTATTTCTGCAGTGAATCTTAAATTGAGATTATTATTGTTCAATTCACACAAGAAATTTTCAGCTTCCCCTCCTTGTTCCATGCCAGATTACAAATAAATCGTCTATAAATCTTAGCCACACTTTAACTTTCGCTGTCACAGTGTCACCATGTGTTCCACCAAGGACTAGCTTCTCCCATTTGCCCATATGTAGGCATGAATAACTTGGGGAGGAGCTAGCCCCCATGGCTACTCCTTGTGTTTGGCAATACAATAAATGATTAAACATGAATACATTGTTATGTAGGCAGAATTTGATCATCGCCGCCAGCATCTCACTGTGTTGATGGAATATAGGCTCTCTGTCTCTCAAGAAATATTTTACAGCCTCAATGCCGTCTTCATGTTTTATGCTGGTATATAATGATGATACATCTATTGCAATCATGATGTATTCGCTGTTCCATTGAAAGTTAATTAGTTTGTTTAAAAAGTCACTTGTATCCCTAACATAGGATGCTAATGATTTGACATAATCTTGAAGGAAAAAGTCTACATAGACTGATGTTTTTTCCAGAAGGCTATTCCTGGCACTGATAATAGGACGCCCCTGTGGTTTCTTGCTGTCCTTATGTATTTTGGGTATAAAGTATATTGTTGGTACAGTGGGATTTTCATTTTTTAAATACTTATACTCATTCTCACTAAGGAGTTTATTTCGCCAACCTGATAATTTTTTATAGTAGGCTTGATACATTTCTTTGTTTGCCAACGTCTGTTCGAGAATAGCATTGTCTATTATTTAATTGGTTCATGGCCTCTCATGTATTCGTCGTGAGGACATAGTACTATATTTCCTCCTTTGTCACTGTTACGGATTATGACTTCCTTGTTGTTAGAGAGTTTTTTCATTAGTTGGAAATACATATGGTCTTGATTGCGATGTTTCTGAATGCTTGCGCTAGTTCCGATTTTTTTGTTTAAATTTTTTATTTTCTTAGTGATGACTTCGTGGAACGTGTCTATGGCATCATGCAGCAGGATAGGGCAATATTTTGATTTTGGTTTGAAATTAGTTAGACCTGCTCCTTTATTTAATATATTTGTAACTAGCTCATTTGATGTTCCGACTTGATCATTATCTTGATTCCACAATTCTTCTAGTTCCCCTTCCATGTCTACATCTGGAGGTAGTATCGTCATTTGAGGAGTTTCAGGATTTTCTTGCGATGTTTTTTTCATAGCATATAGTTTTTTAAGTTTCAACTTTCTCACACCCTTATAAACATCCATCCGGGTATTTGGGTAGTCAGTTATTTGGTGGACAGTAAGATAATCCCAAACTTAAGGTGTTTTCTCCTTTTTGGGTTAATTTTAAGTTGGATAAATTAATTATTGTTCGTTTTGCTTCTTTTTCCAGTAATTTCGTTTCCTTCGGGGCTGATTTGGATTTGTGCCTGTGTTTTGCTGCATTGCGCCTCTGCTTCCGCATGATGTTTGCCCGCTTCCGTGTGTTTGTGAGCGGGTCATTGGCCTCAAAGTTGCCATTCGTTGGGCGGCTAAAATCTCCATCTCTTCCCCCGGCAATGGCCTGGCCCCTGATAAGGCTGTAGGGGCATTTCTCAATTCAGATTCATCCTCGCTGTTGGAGGTATATTGTTCACTCGATGTAGTCGCAGCATCATCCTCAACTTGCCTCGGACGGTTACTGGATACACTTGGTATACCTTGCCCTTGTTTTTGTTGATTTTTACGTACATTGTCAAATTTTCGGGCAAAGGTAAAGATCTGTCCTACCTCATAATCTACTTTGTCTCGTTGGAATTTGTGAGTTTTTCTATCCTTTATTTTTTCTTCCTCTTTCTTTAGTCTGTTTGTAATCTCTTTCCTGAGACGGGCAATTTCTTCTTCTTGGCCCATACACACTAGTTCCTCATTGAGAGCATCTATTTCTGTTAGCAGGCGTGCCCTATCTATGTCCGCATATTTAATCAATAGTAAAGTGAGTCTGCGGGATGAGTCCAGGTTTACTTCTGCCCATTCACGCATCAGTTCCGGATTAGGTTCTTCATATGTCGGTGCAGTTAAGATGCAGAGCCCGCGTGGGATTCTACCCACCTCAATATAGCTCTGAAGGGACCTTGACTCCCACCACTTCGACATTTCCAGTCTCATTTTCTTTTCTAACACTTTCATTTTATATGCCAAAGAGTCTGGTGGATGTGCTGTAGCTTTATCATTTGGTTTTGTATCGCTGCTCGCTGTGGGGGCGTCTTTAAACATCCCTGTGGCAGCCGCCTCCCTTTCTTTTACTATGTCGCTCGACATCTCGGCTTATTCCAATTTAACTCGTTTGTACACAAGCACGGGTCTTCTATCAACTCTTTTTTACGCGCTTGTTCAACAGTCATGCATACTCTTCCACCCCGCAGTGCCGCTTTAAACAGTACCTTCTTCGGTCCTGACCTCCGAACTCCTTGCTTTTTGCGAGTGCGAAAACCCTTGCAGCCGGCCGGCGACCTCGTGTCGATTCCGATGCTGGTACACAATCGTTGTTCTCGGTGCTGGGGGGCCGCGGTAATTCCTTTCCAGGATCTCAATCGTCCCCCGGGGGTAATCCGGAAGACAGTTCCGTTTCTCCACCGCTGACCCAACGTCGGAAGAGGGGTCATGTGTTAAACTGGTACTTCGGAACAACCAGTTAATATATCACAAATCCTGTATTAGACGCCACGTCTTAAATCACGCGCAGGAGCCAAACAGGACACGGACCCAAGATTATCGTGCTGCTTATTTCTTTATTTTAGCCAGATGTCAGACGCGTTTCGCGGCGCGAACGCCGCTTGTTCACTCGACAAATTCACTTAGTCATGAAGGCTATTTAAAGTGACAGTGCTTTCAAAAAATGTGAATCACGTGATGACAATTTGCCATGGACATGGAAAACATACTACAATCATCGTATAATACCTAGGTTTGTAACATCGGTTAAGGCTGTCAGTTGCCGTGCAAACTATATATATATATATTCACTGAAAAAACCATAGGTTTCACACCAGTTATAGTTAGGAATTAGCATTTAAAAAACCTATTAAATTCACTGACAAAACCATAGATTTCACACCATTTATAGTTAGCTGGAAATTTTACTGACATAAAAACATTGAAATTCCCACGTTATAGTTAGTTGGACTCACTATAACGTGCGCGCCTGTAATGCACTGCTGATGACGTCACATATTACATCACTCATGACATGGTCAGTGACATCACTCATGACATCACTGATGACACCATCCAGTGAATGTGTGTCTTTCTGAAAAATAAATTTGTTTTATATATGTATTTGTAAAGGTCGATGGAAGAATAAATGTTTAAATAAGTGTGTAAATGGATGTTTTTTTTAAAAAAAATTGGTTGGGTAACTGGCTTATTACGTGTATCTTAGTGAATACATATATTAGCGAGTATTGTTTAAATATTTAAATGTTTGTATCAGTGTTTCTCTTTGTGTATAAGTGGCTGCAGGGGTTGGTGACTGACTCACTGTTTGTATGTGTTTTGAAGACAGCATATGTGCAGGACTGTATGGGTGGATGAGTGTGTATATGTGTGTGTTAGTGAGTGAATGACTGTCTCACTAGTGTCTTCATTAGTAACGACATATGTTTTAATCTAGTATATGTGAGTATTGATGTATATAAGTGAGTATAGTATATATAGTGAGAGATTGTAGGAGTTCCTGTTTAAATAAGTATGTGTTTCTATAAGTGATTGTTTAAGAGAGTAAGTATGGGTAAGTTTCCTTAGAAGTAAGGTGGTAGTGTGTGTATAAATGTATATGCAAATAAATGGATGTTCAATAGTTTATTTGCATGTGTGAGTATGTGTGTGAGTAACTTTTGGATGACTGCTGATGTGTAACAGGATGTATAGGTGTATCACTACATATGATGAGTGAGTATATATATGAGTGACTATATAGAACTGTTGGTGAATGAGTGGATGTGTATATAGATGGTGGAATTACTGAATTGGTTGTTGTTACTGGTTTGGGTATCTCCATTTTTTTGAAAATGTTTGTTTCTATTTTTGAATATGTGTTTCAAGCGTTACATTACACTGAAATTAGGTCTGTCACTCTGTCACAAGGATGGTGTCATCAGTGATGTCATGAGTGATGTCACTGACCATGTCATGAGTGATGTAATATGTGACGTCATCAGCAGTGCATTACAGGCGCGCAAGTTATAGTGAGTCCAACTAACTATAACGTGGGAATTTCAATGGTTTTATGTCAGTAAAATTCCCAGCTAACTATAAATGGTGTGAAATCTATGGTTTTGTCAGTGAATTTAATAGGTTTTTTAAATGCTAATTCCTAACTATAACTGGTGTGAAACCTATGGTTTTTTCAGTGAATTTCAAAGGTTTTTTAAATGCTAATTCCTAACTATAACTGGTGTGAAACCTATGGTTTTTTCAGTGAATTTCAAAGGTTTTTTTAATGCTAATTCCTAACTATATAAGACCTGAAAGCCCACCAGGAATCTCCAGTATGCGCCAGGGGACTGCATTGCAGAGAGGTGTAATGAAGCCACAACCCTTTTTACACCTCTCTGCAACGCAGCCCCCGTGCATGTTTGAAGAGGGGGAACTAATTCCCCTTGCATACTGGGGGCCCCTGGGGGCCAATTAGCCCACCTGGAACCTCCAGTATGCGCCAGGGGCTGCATTGCAGAGGTGTAATGAGACTATGCCCCTTGTTACACCTCTCTGCAACGCAGCCCACTGCCGCGTTTGCAGAGGGGGAACTAATTCCCCTTGCATACTGGGGGTCCCTGGGGTCAACTGGTCCACCAGGAGCCTCCAGTATGCGCGAGGGAGCTGCATTGCAGAGAAGTGTAATGAGGCCACACCCTTGTTACACCTCTCTGCAATGCAGGCCACTGGCGCGTTTGTAGAGGGGGGACTAATTCCCCTTGCATACTGGGGGTCCCTGGATCATATCTGCCCAAACACCGATATTCCGAACAATTGTAAATTACTTTTCTTGAGAAACATTTGGATTTGGATTATCATGTCCTATACTTTGGAATTTTTGAAAGACTGACTTTGAGGATGCTATAAATTACTCAAGTCTGCCCAAATTGTGTGGGTAAAATTGATACCTAGTCACTTTGAATAAGAATATACTTATGTCTCGTCTAACATTTGGAAGAAATATCTAGTTATATGACAACTGGATACCGACATAACTTGAAGGAAATAAGAACGCCCTGAAGAAGTTCTGTTGTACAGAACGAAACCTTTCGGCTGGCTGTGGTACATAAACTTAAGGAAAATAAAAGCATTTGAATATACACCAAGATTCAGCGCTTCAATAAGGACTCTAAGTGATATGATTTGATTGGACTCATTGTGAAAGTGGTGCTGTGCCAAACTTTGGAATATTCTCCACTACTCTCTACTACTTACTCTCTCATACTCCACTACTCTCAAATACTCACTGTCTACTACTCATTCTCTACTACTCTACTACTCTCTACTACTCTCTCTCTACTACTCACTCCCTACTACTCGCTACTCACTACTCCCTACTACTCACTATCTACTACTCTCTACTACTCACTCTCTACTACTCACTCTCTACTACTCTCTCTACTACTCACTCTTTACTACTCACTACTACTCTCTACTACTCACTCTCTACTTCACACTCTCTACTACTGTCTACTACTCACTCTCTACTACTCTCTCTCTACTAGTCTCTACTACTCACTCTACTACTCACTCTCTACTACTCACTCTCTACTACTCACTCTTTACTACTCTCTACTACTCACTTTCTACTGCTCTCTACTACTCACTCTACTACTTGCTCTCTACTACTGTCTACTACTCACTCTCTACTACTCACTCTCTATTACTCTCTACTACTCACTCTACTATTCACTCTACTACTCTCTACTACTCACTCTCTGCTACTCTCTCTACTGCTCTCTACTACTCTCTACTACTCACTCTCTACTCTCTATTACTCACTCTCTACTCTCTACCTCTCTACCTCTCTCTTCTTCTCTCTCTACTAATCTCTACCTCTCTACCGCTACCTCTCTACCTCTCTACCTCTACACCTCTACCTCTCTACCTCTCTCTACACGCACACATATACACATATATGCATATATATATATGCATATGCATTTATATATATGTATGTGTATGTATAAAAAAAACAACAAAACATTTTTTTTTAAACAGCTACTTTTAAAACTGTCATTCTTTTTCCCCATGGTAAGCTCCCCGGTACGCTTACCGGTGCGCGTACCGGTGCGCGTACCGGGCGCTCACCCCGCGAAAATCAAAAATTTTTTTATTTATTTTTTGCTCCGCAGGGCCCTTTTATGGCCCCCACATCAAACCTAGGGGGTCAAGGGGGGTCTACTCTGCCCCCTTATGGTCATTTCCCTCTTTGTTTTGGCCACCTCTCGTGTCTCGATCCTACCGAGACACAAGATGGCGGCCGCTCCGGACTGTTTAGAATGTTTACAGACACCCCAGAGCCAATCAGCTTTCTGCGCGCAAGTCGCGGTAAGCGCCCGGTGCGCGTACCGGTGCGCGTACCGGAGCGCGGCTATAGATATATATATTTTTTTGAACCTTAATTACTCAAAATCCACTGGAGCACATATCTTGAGACATAGCAAAGGCACATCGGGCTACCAGTCCCTACAATTTTGCCAAGTTTGGTGGAAATCCATTCAGCCGTTCGGGCTAAAAGTGAAATTGACCGCCCTATGGAAATTAACATGGGGAAAACGCGTTTTGGGACCCCCCTTTTATCTCGGCCCCCGCTTGACGAATCCCCCCCAAACTTTCAGGGAAGGACCGGAACGGCGCGAGGCCATTTTGAGTAAATTTTCAGGCAGATTCGTCAACCGGCGCCAAAGTTATTCTAAATAGAATTTTCAGATTTAACATTGAAAAAAATCCTAACTATAACTATATATAGGTAATATATATATATATATATATATATATATCTTTATCCCTTCGCAGCGGCGGCTATTCCGCCGCAGCGCTAAGGGGGTGGGGCGGCCGCGCGGCGGTTCCGTGCTTGTGACTGAACCGCTCCGTCACGGCTCGCGGGTGAGCTGTGCTTGTGACGGAATGGTTCCGTCACAAACCCGCCCGCCCATTATTTCGTCGGCGCGGAATTCGCGCCGCGTGGGAGCGGCGAGCGGGCCGTGACGGAACCGTTCCGTCACAAGCACAGCTCACCCGAGGCTTGTGACGGAACGGTTCCGCCACAAGCATGCAAGGGGTTAAAGAATTGCTGCACTATAAGGATTTTTAATTCACTTCCACTACCACCAATGCGTTTCACCACAAAGGCTTGTTCAAGGTTCGGTAAGTCAGGTTTTCTTTTTCATTATATACTGGTATCCCAGTTGACCAATTATGAGGCACTCTGGGATTTGTAGTATAAAAAAACCATATATACACTTACATCGTGCCATACAGTCTCAATGTTGTATCCTCAGCGGCGGGAACTAAAAGTTATAGTTGTGGGTATCCGATTTCGCAATAATGACTTGGTGTCATATGAATACAGAACATATTGATTTTCAAGTCACTCATAAAATATTATTGTTACATTCAAGTGATTTTTATTAAATGATTGATTGCCTGCTATGGTAATGTACCTCAAAAGTAATGTCCAAGTGATTTTTATTTCTGACTTCAATACAGGTAATGTGTACAATGATGATGTATTCTGACAAAAGGGTTCATAGCAATCTAGCCTCAGTGGTCAATATTTACCAACCTACTCTTGAAAAGAATTAAAAAAAAAAAAAAATACAACAACATTGTCTGCGGATAAAGAAAATCACATGCTGATTCTTATTATGTTATCAAGTCCCTTAACACTGTGGATTATCCCGGTGATATCGCTTACTACGCATTTCAAACTGATTACAGATGTACATAAAGCTCTTCATCAGCATTGAGACCTTGCAGTGTTTGGTCCTGGACTGAATTATCAGTGTTCTGGCACCCCCTATTTTATGTTTGGGAACATGTGCAATGTCACAGTATGTCATATTTTGCCATGTAAAATTATCATGTGTTGCTAAATGTTTTTCCATGTCATAGTTGACATCCTTATTCTGTACTGCTCTGATATGTTCGAATATCCATTTCTTCGGTGGGCAGATTGTGCTACCTATGTACTGTAGACCACAGTCACAGGTGATCATATGTACCACATAGTTGGTTTCACATGTAATTTTATGTGTGATCGTGAATTGTTTACCTTTAAAGTCTGTAAGGTATATAGGGCCCGATGTAGGTGGCCCAATACCGATCGGTAACGGCCGAAAATACCGATTTTCGGCCGTTACCGAGCAGTATCGAGCCTTCGGGATGTAGGAGTCCGAAATCCGGCCGATTCGGTATTTTCACCGAACCGGTAAAGATACCAAATTGGTAAAATACTGAATCGGAAAAAACATCGCATCGGTAAATTACCGAATCGCTAACATACCGAATCGGACCATTTACCGAATCGGTAGAGGTACTGAATCATTAAATATACCGATTCGGACAATAAGATGAGGCAAAAACTCTGATAGAGATGTAGGGAAGCACAGAAATACCGATTTAGCCTCAAAATCGGTATTTAAAAATCGGTAATTACCATGGATTGGAATCAGGTGGTAACCAACTGCAACCTATAAAATCAGACCCAAAATGCAATGCAATGCAACTTGCAGAATGGCGGCATTTTATGTCATTGCAAGATGGCTACGGCTACAGCAGGAAGTAGAGAGGGAATGGCAGAGAGAGGAGCAGGTCTACAGACAGAGGATCACCCTGTTCATGCTCACAGAGGCAGAGATCCTACAGAGGTACAGGCTGGACTCAGACACCATTTTGGAGCTCATCAGGGACCTACAACCACTGTTGGAGCACACCACCCCAAGGGCACACGCCCTCCCACCGCACGTGCAGGTGCTATGCAGCCTACACCTGCTTGCGTCTTGCAGCTATCAAAGTGTAGTTGCTGCGGTAGGAGGGGTGACCCAGAGCAGCCCGTCAAGATTTTTCCACAAATTCCTTGACGCCATGATACAGAGCATGGACCAATACATTTCCTTCCCTGCAACCCATGCGGAACTGGTACACACAAAAGCAGACTTTTATCAGATGGCACGATTCCCCCACATCATTGGCTGCATTGATGGCACGCACATTCCGATTTGCCCCCCTGCTGACACAGAATACATATACCGCAATAGGAAGTCTACGCACACCATCAATGTGCAGGTGATTTGCAATGCAAAGTGCGCCATCACTGACCTGGTGGCAAAATTCCCAGGGAGTACCCACGACTCCTACATATTTCAAAACAGAGGCATCTATGCACGGCTGACGGCAGGGGAATTTGGTGAAGGATACCTCCTAGGTGAGACACATCATCAGACCCCCATAACAAAAATAGCACTGTGAAGTACATGTATGCATGTGAGTAATATTACCCCTTTTCCTTTTAGGCGACGGTGCATATGCCCTCCGCTCATTCATACTCACCCCCTCCCTCAACACCCAGCCAAAGGAGTTAAAACCGGCCCCACAAAAGCACGAGGAATGTAGTAGAACGGACCTTTGGCATCTGGAAAAGCAGGTTCAGATGCTTGCACAAGAGTGGAGGTGCAAGGCAGTATACCCCCATCACCTGCTGTAAGATCATTGCTGCCTGTGCCATGTTGCACAACCTTGCGGTGAAGAAGGGCACTGAGGTGGAGTTGTCAGACTACGAGGACCATGACGACGACATTGCTGTGCCACAAACACAACCTGCTGGAGTGTCTACACCAAGTGATGGCAGATACAGACGTGAGGAGATAACTGAAAACTATTTCTGAGTGAGTACAAGTGAACAGACAGGTTATGGATGTGAACATTTTTTTTAATGTTGCCACAACGTTCAAGCACTGATGTGCAACAAATGAAAACATTAATTTAAATGTGGGGACTGGTAATGCCCCGGGTTGCCTCACCCACACTGTCAAAGTTATTTCTGCTGCGCTTCACAGTGCCACTGGGATGCTGATCACCCCCTTCAGCATGCCCTGCAGCCTCTGCGGAGCGCCTGGTGCTCCTGCGCGGCTCTAAAACAGCGCTAGCCGGGCTGCTGCGGCTGCTGCTGTCCTCAGCCTCAGCCACGTCCAGGGCAGAATTGACTACAGTATTTGAAATGATCATGGCCTCCATGGCACTGGTGATCCTGGCCATGCCCCTGGTCACCTCTGCGGTGTTTTGTGTCAGGCTCTCTTGCATGTTTACCCCTCTGCGGCATAGCTGGGAAGTCGCCGCGGCCAGCCGGTTCATTGCCCTGTTGTGGACACGTGCATCCCTGCGCCTTGTGTGCTCAGTTGTTTCCATTTTGGCACAAAACTGGGTGATGGCGGTGGTCATGCGTGCCATTCCAGTAGCTATGTCGCTGTTTGTTTTAGCTACCTCCCTGTTGCTTGCCACCAACTCCCAAATTCCCTTGGCCATTTCTCCCATTTGCAGATTGTGTGCACGCAATTGGCGGTGGCATGCCAGAATGGATTTAGCCTGCATGCGCTGGATACGCACCATGCTCCCCTCAAGGCCTTGGAACACTGTGCCCTCTGCTGTTGGTCCTGAACTGCTGGGAGTGCATTGGCGGCGGCGATTGGTGCTGGCCTGCTGGGTGGACTGCTGTGCTACAGGAGTGACTGGTGTGGGTGCTGGTGCCTGACCCACAGCTACCGCCATGACAATAATTGGTCCCACAATACTCCTCCTGGCTGGTGATGTCGCAGGTGCTGGCTGGGACCATGACGGGGAGTTCTCAGGTGAGAACACCAATGGGGGGGATTGTGATAGTTGTGGGGAGTGGGGAAACAAGAGGGCATGAACTGGGTCGTCCTCATGGACCATGGCACTGCTGTCTTCCTCCTCCTGCAAGGCATCTATGGTGCTTGGCCCTGCCACCACACTCTCCGCCGACGCTGGTGCTGTCCCTTGTGCAGCAGATGCTCCACTGCCTGATGTTGCCCCTAGGTTTAAAGAAGCTTATGTAAACGGAGTGCAAATGTCTTACAGTCACTACAATAAAAGCATTGCACATATCACTTTCATTACATTGATTTTTTTTATGTGCCTTGCTGATTTATGTGCACTGACAAATGGTCCTACATTAGCTGATTACATTTCCCATAATGCATTGCTCATGTATGGTGCTAGCAGTACTGGACTGGGGGTTGGCTGTACACTGAGGCTAAAGGGGAGGTGTCTGCTTGGGTGTGTCATGCTGCGCAAGCCTCTTACCTTTGGTAGTAGCTCTGGCTGAGCTGTCCAAATCCCCTACTCCCACGACACTGTCCGTCTTAATGGTTGAGGCCACCAGTTCCTCCAGGTCAGTCAGGGGGGGCGCGGGGTTCCTGCCTCCACGGGTCACACCAGCCTGCTTGTGGAGCTCTGCCAATTTTCGCTTAGTGAGGCTCCGGATGTCATAGAACCTTTTCTTTAACTCCTCTAGGCCCCTGAGGGTCACACCCACAGCATTCACCTTATCTGCTATGGCACTCCACAGTTTCCTTTTGGCAGACTCTGGAACTGTGAGGGACTGCCTCCCAAACAGCTGTCTGTGGACCCTCACCACCTCCTCCACCAGTACTTGCAGCTCCATGCTGCTAAACTTCAGTTTGCGCTTCCTTTCAGCCTTCTGGCTCTCTGTGCTGCTTGCCATTTCCTCAGTCTTAACAATCACCAAACACTCTCCCTGCTGCTCTGTCTCACTGCTCAGCTCTAACTGCCTCTCCAGAAACTTCTAATGAGTTGCAGCTGCCTGGGTAGCCACTCCCTGGTAGGGTGGGGGAGGGTGGTACTACCTGATTGGCTGTTTTCATTGGTTTCACTTTTGCTTGCTTGCCGAATCGGTATTTACCGAATCGGTATTTACCGATTCGGTATTTCCAATGCATTCCTATGGGCCTTTTGGCCCATAGGGTTGTATTGCCATTACCGATTCGGTATTTACCGAATCGGTAAATACCGATTCGGTAACTAACAAAACCCGATACTGATTTTTACCGAATCGGTATTTTTCCGTTTTTTTTTTTTTTTCCTACATCTTATTTACCGATTTCTGTATACCGATTCGGTAAAAATCGGTATTTTAAAATCGGTAAATGACTTTTACCTACATCATGCCCATATTAGTCTTTCCAATTTTGCATGCTTTGCATTTATCACATTTTGTGAAACCAATTTGATAATTTTTTCTCTGTTTCACTTTTGGATCTCACAAAGTGGCTTCTGATTAGTTGGTCTTTGAGCGATGGAGCTTTTCTAAATGAACTATCTACTTTTTTACCGAAGGCTGTGGGTGAAAACTGCATCCGTGTAAAATGCTATTTGTGGCTTTCGGTTTTGGATAGACTGTTTTTATTTGTTCATCCTCCATATAGACCAAAAATGTTACCTCTTTTGTACTGGTCCTACAAGTGAAAGTCAGACCAATGTGAGTCTGAATTAGGCTAGAAAGTATTCCAAGAATCCCCTTCCTGTTCCATTCCAAATAATTAATAAATTGACTATATAAGGAAGCCACATCTGCACCTTTTCAGTGTATTTTTAATTTCCTTCTCCCCAAGCCACAGTTCTCTCCCACCAACCCATGATGAGAATAAAGTAGCTCGGAGAAAAGGAAACTCCCATAGCAGTACAACACGTTTGTACATAAAATAGTCGCTCAAAGAGGAAAATGTTGTTACGCAGGCATAATTCTGTCCATTCAAGCAGTAGTTCTGAATGTCTGAGATGCTGAATGTTTCTTTGAGCCAAAAAATGTTTAATTGCTAATAGACCTACTTCATGATTTATGGAGGTATACAGTGAGGCAACATCGATGGTAACCAGCAACAGACCATTATGCCACTCCATTTCAGCTAGATATTTGAGGAAATCTCCTGTATCCTTAATATAGGAGTTAAGTGTTGTAACTATAGGTGCTATGAAGTGATCTATGTGTGCAGCGAGGTTTTCATATAATGACCGGCAACTGGAGATAATTGGCCTGCAGGGTGGATTCATCAATGTTTTGTGAACCTTTGAGAGGAAATATATAATGGGAATCTCCTTTTTTAAGAAATGCAGCTTCATTATTTATGATGCCTTTGTCGGACCAAACCTTTTTTTTCTGAATCAGAGTTGTGGTTAGATCATTGATTGGATTGATTTCAAGTTTCTTATAATTGCTAACATCATTCAGTTGCCTTTTTGCGTCTTCAATATCTTGTGATTTTTTTACATAACTATATTAACTCCCTTATCTGCAGGTTTTATTTCTATGGATTCATTGAGTTCTTATAATGCTTTTCTCTCACCCTTTGTCAGATTTTCCCTTTTGTTATGATTTTGATCATCTTTTCTAATTCTGATATGATCAATTCATGACAAATGACAATTCAATTGCTTGGTGTTAGGCTGAGGCAGAATGTAAATTTACTTTTGAATTTGGTGTATTCATGCCCACAAGTATTTATTTCCAAATTGTTAAGGACTTGGCTAGTTGTAATTTTATTTTCATCTAAATTCAGCATTAATTCATAAAGGATGATTATATCCTTTAATTGTTCTATGGTGAGATCTGTTTCCGAAGGTCTAGCTTGTTTTGGAGTGTTTTTGTTGCTTGTTTTCTTTACAAAGAATTTGGCAAGTTTTTTAACTTTCGAATTCATTTGTATATGTCCATTTTTGTTTCAATAAAGTCAAGGTGTTTCTCTGGGCAGAAGGTTAGGCCTTTGTTTAAAAGGTTGATTTGATCTTAACTGTCTATTTGATAAGTTTATAAGATTTTCTTGCAATGTTGTTTTGGCTAATTTTTCTGTCAATTGCGAAAACTATATTCTTTTTCTATCACATCCTCTCCTGGTTTTTTGTTTCTTGTATGGCTTTGTGATCCTATCCTTGCATACCCCTTTTTATGACCTCTCCCTCTGGCTCCTCCCGGTTTCTGATATATGTATAATAATTTAATTTCTTTGCAAGATCCTGATATAGTAGCTTCACCTTAACTTGCATCTGTGTCTGATTCACTGATTGTAGTATCAGATTCATTGTCGGTTGATTTTGGATTCTTCATTTGTTGTTTTAATGAATCAAATCTTTTGGCGAATGCTAAGATTGTGCCGATCTCATAGTCTCTTTTGTCTCTTCTGAATTTCCTTTGAATCCTTTCCTCCACTGCGTTTTCATGCTTGTCCAGTCTTTGTTCCATTTCTAGTCTCAGTACAGTTGCTTTTTCATAATTCTTTAAAGATTGAATTTGATTATATTTATGGTTTTGTCAATGCCTTCTATGTCTCTGCATATTTTATTATGATCAACATCATGTTTCTGGAAACATTGCATGTTATTGTTTCCCCATTTTTAACATTTCTGGTCTTTTTTTGGGGTGATTTCGCAGGCCAAAGATTATTAGTCCTCTCAGAACCCTATGTAGCTCTATTTATTTTTCCATAGTAATTGTCTCCCAACTCTAAATTTATTTTTTAAAAGACGTTTTAATTGCATGAATAAGGTCTTTACATTTTTCTCCTTCTCTGTGCTGTCCTTTTTAGGTCTCGCGTCCGCCCAGCCCCTTCCCCGTCTTATGGGGCTTCTTGGCGTTTTAAGGGACAGCGCTAAAATCCGTGCACCACAATAGAATACAACACAACATCATATAAAATACAATGCACGCATAAAATCCACGAAACCCATCACATGCTCTAACTACACTAGTTATCATTATGCAAAACTCTACACACAACTATATTATTTGCTGTACACATTCTTCGCGACAGGTTGTGTTACAGTGCATAGAATACAAGTAGGTAGTGCACACTCAGTGTGTGCACACAGCCGAGCACAGTATAACAGCGTAGAATGCTGTACTAGAGAACAGAGCATGTGTTACACTGTACATACAGCACGGAGTTCAAGGCTGTGACCGTGGAGGTCGAGCGCTTGTGTTAGTGCTTGGCAGCGGAAGGGACTTCGGCTGATCCATGCTTCAGTACCCTCCAGGGGTGGGAGAATCCTATCGCCCGACGGCCGAACCATGCAGTTTTTATCTATGGGCAAGAAGATTTAATGTCTATTTTGTCAGACGGACTGGTAGATATTAAATCATGTAAATAAAACTGGCTGTGGGCACTCTGGGGCTCACAGCCAATCAGAAAAGCTTGACTGGAGCCTTTGGAGGCCTTTGATTGGCTAGCAGCTTGTCTCTGGGTAGTGATTGGCTGAGGGAGTGAAACGTCACTATGTCTCAGCAAGCTGTAGTTTGTGGCTGTGCAAGGAAATGCATTCAGGTAAAGTCAAAAATGAGCACTGCCATAGTGCCCGCCATAGCACTGCTAGAGTGTTCAAAAGTGTTATATTTTACCCAGCTCTCAGATCGCTCTGAAATTAGAACTCTGCTTCAGCGCTTTGCTCCTGCGTTTTATGCTGTCTCAGTCACGCTCTAATAGTGCTGCAGCAGAGAGTCCCTTAAAGCGCGGCCTCTCATCGCTGCTATTGGAGCATGACTGAGACAACATAAAACATGCTTTCTGCAGCCATAAGCCGCAAAACATTAGAAACGGTCCGTCAGGTGCACCAGTTCTTATTTGAAGCTGCAGGACGGGGGTCCGAAATAAGATGAAACTCAACCCAGCCTTAGTTGCAAATTAGACTGCCTTGAATTTCTTGTTCCCCGACTGCCCGTTACTCTGGTGCATGCCACTGCCCCAAGTTTTTCCATTTATTTCCCAATCGTGCACCTTCCTCTGTGCACTCTCTGCAGCTGCGCTCCTCCTCGGTATGGGCAAAATGTTTTTTTCAACCCAACCCGGGGCTCATTTACCTGCAATGTTCAGAGTGGGTAGCAGTTTTTTTGAGGTGCGATGGGATTGTGGACTGGGTGGAATACTTAGCATTCGAGAACCAGTGGTGGGGGTGGGTGGGGCAAGGGTGTATTGTGTTGAGCTGTGACGCTCTGTAAATTTATGTATTACCAAAAGAAAAAGTAATTAATAAGGAAATTAGCTGGAAAGCAGCTTAGGGGGAGTGTGTGCGAGCACTGACTGGTTGTTTTTCATTGCTGTAAGTTTTAAGTTTGATGAGGTAGTCTTTCTCTTGTATTAGCGTGGCCTTTGGCATAGTCTGTGAAGCGTTACCGAGCGAAGATCTTTGTTAGTGCAGGCCGGCCTGGATCATTAAAATAGTTATTACACATAACAATGTCCCGCCCAAGGGCTAGACTCCATTTATGAGAGTGCAGTGACAACAGTTGAGCGCCCCTTCATTTTGTTCCTTCTGCAGCAAAATGTGGAAATTCAGTGATGCACTCTACCTTGGGGTTCGAACAGGGCCATCTCTAGGGCAGTGCAGATGCACCAGGCATTGACATGGGGTGGGGGCGTCCTTTTTGTTAATTTGATCATTTTAGCACCTGCTGCCTCGTTCCTGGCCTCCAGCAACTTCCAGACATCAATTAAAATGTCAAGAGAAGTCCCGTGATTAATTGGCTTCCTGGAAAGAAACCGAGGTTTCTCTAGTGGAAAGTTTGGCTCATCCTAAGGCAGCGCAGAGGGTTAAACTGTTACTGCTTCTGTAAGAGCTCCTTTTGTTAATTGTCATTTATAATTCAAAGTCTCAATATAGAACATTGAGCTATTAACCCCAGTCACCCCAGAGCGCTGCTGCAAACTGCAAGGTATATGTTGGAGCTGCATCTTTTTTGCCCAGTCTTTCATTATCCTAATCTTGGGAAAAGAGTTCATTTGGGTAGAAAACAATTCTTATTATGAAAGAGAACCCTTAACAATGATGTGCGTTTTAAATTCTGAAATTGTGCCTTTCCCGAAGAAGAACTTTGACTATATTGAGAAAACCTGCTATTGGAGCTGTGCTGTAAGTTGTGCCAACTGCGCACGTTTCCATTGCTATGTAGAGCTGATTAAAACTTCCTTTCACACCAGACTTCTGACACAGAATTGCCAGAATGGGCAATTTCCCTCATAAATGGGCGATATCTTTCCCATTTGTGTGAGAAAATGCTCAATTGGCCAGTGCCTATTTTATCGGGTATAATTAAGCCCATTGAGCAGGTTTCTTTGCAGTTGCTGCGGCGCCTCAGCGTAGTCACTGCAGTTTATCTTTTTTGAGCTACCATGCTTGCTTAATTGCTAACTGTAAAATGACACTGGATAATAGGTAAAGAGGTTGTCCAGGATTACACCACGTTGGTTAAGTGGGAATGTGAGATTGGATTAGAAGTCACATTTTGGGACTCTACAACCTAAATGTCCCCTCTGCATAATACTTCATTTGATTTCCCATGCAGCTGCCAACTTATTAGTGCTAGCCTACTTTACAAATAAATGAATGTGTCTTTGTGTAATGTAACTGGCTCTCATGTAAAGCTCTCCAATACCTTCAGGTAGAGTTTGCGTTAGAAACCTGCACAAAAAAACCCATGCCATTCTTTTATTATAAATGCACTCAAGATCTTATGCAAGCGTATTCAGGCCATATTAAAATTCACATTGATCTTACGATGAAGGAAAAGAATGTCCTGCATCTTTCACTTAAGCACCAAATGCCACTTTACAGTGCGTGCACACTACCTACAGTGCAGGTTGCTGTGGGCACAGGCCATCTGCTCGGTGCATGGATACCTTCTTTGAGAAGCAGGTACTTCTATGTACTCTTTCCTTCCATTTTCTTTATTTCGGTTTTGCCTTCCTTTCTTTTTTGCGTTAACTGTTTTTCTTCCCTTTTTTGTCTTTCCTTTGTTTCTTAATTTACCTTCCTGCTTTATAGTTTTTAATCTTTTTCTTTTTGCCTTAATTCCTTTTACCTTTCCTTGTTTTTCTGTTCATTCTTTCCTTTATTTTATCCATAATCTTTCTTAAGATGTCAATTTTACACTTTATAATTTTTTTTTTAATTGTAACATGGAAGGTAGATTTGAATAACCTTTATGTAAACTTGTACTTTTCCAAAGCTCAAATCCTTGTTCTCACTTAATGTAAATCTTTTCTTGGCTTTTAGGTCTAGAGTGCAGCCAGTGTAGCATCAGTGTAGAATTCAGTGCGTTCACAACTTGTCATGAAACCGAATCACTACAAACCATACCAGCAGTATAAAGGTTAAGTGCAGCAGACAAGACCGCCTCAACCCTTGGTTCTCAAAGAGTTTGGAAAAGTGTAGGAGGAAACCTGTATCATTCAAGATTTAATGCAATCTCTTATGTGAAAAGTCTGTTGCCATAAATAGCTCAACATTTCTGGACAGTTATTTTAAAACCAAATTAAGTATCGTCTCAGACTTTATCACTTTGTCCAGTTGATAGGCAAATATGTCCAAACAAAGTCTATTGAGCTTTGGATTAAAAAAAAAGTAAAGACAGTGATAGAAAACCCAGGAGAAGGAAACTAAAACAAAACAACTGAGGTTGGGCCTTGTACCACTGCACAGAATCCTAACACAACTAACAATAAAAAAAATTATGCTGGAAAGAGTTTTTCAGTCACACTGGGTGGAATCCTAGCCCTGGCCAGCCCTGAAGGAAAGTCCAGAGGGAGAAGGACCAAATATGTACTGAACTATTTGCCAGAAATATCCTACTATAGCAGTCAGCTATTCGGGTTCAGGTAGAAATGCATTCTTAAGTGGATGTGACCAATTGCGCATTGAAGCAATCGGAGCTCATGAAACTAGTAAGGCACATATGACGTGTTTCATGGCACAGCCAGTAAATGATAGAAACCCCCTTTCAGTCTCAGACTCCTATTGCTGGTACCTCAAATTCCAGTATCACTGCAGAGCAGCCCCTCATCATGCAAGCACTGCAAAAACTGAAGGAGACCGAAAGAAACTGACCATCTTGTTTAACAATGCTTACCTAATTGCAAAACAAGGTAAGCCACTCATATTATGTAGGGCTATGAAGAACGCAGGTGTGGATATAGGAGAAAATTATGCAAACCGCGAAAAAGCCTCAGAGTTCATAAGATGTGAAGCGGATATACTGCGACAGGACATCAAAAAAATAGTTTCAAATTCTCGCTTCATCTGCATTATTGCTGACGGAAGCACAGATAGTGCCATCACTGAACAGGAAACTGTGCTAGTGAGAGTAGTCCGTGGTGGGAAACCTTACACTCTATTTGCAGAACTTGTTCCACTTAAACATGCACATGCTCAAGGAGTTCTGGACAGTATAGTTAAAGGAATTAAAAGGTTATCTTTGGATTTAGTAGAAATGAGCTTTACAGAACATCCAGGCCCATCACTAATAGCTGTTAATTCGAAGGTGCTGCAGTTATGATGGGACCTAATGGAGGGGTTGCAGCACTTCTAAAGAAAGACACTCCTTTTCTTTTGCCGTTCCACTGTGTAGCCCACAAGCTTCAGCTTGGGATTCTAGATGCTGTATAATCCCATCCCTCTATTTGTCAGTTTGAAAAAACTTTGAAATGGATTTTCAAATTTTATTGGTATAGTCCTAAGAGGCGGAGAGATGCCAAAGAAATTTCAAGAGTAATTGATGAAAACTTTGCACATTCCACCGATATTAAACCGGTTAGATGGCTATCCAGCAAAACCAGGTCTTTGGCAGCCATGCAACAAAACCTGCAGATAGTGGTTTTACACTTGGGACAGGTTGCAGCTGATAGTGATGATTCTGCTGCGAAGGCAAAAAAGTATTTCAGTTGTAACTAGTTTTAAATTTATAAAAAACCTCAAGTCTGAGAGATGTTCTGAAGCCAGTGTCTCAGCTTTCAGAATTCTTTCAGTCTAATGAACTGCTTTTATTGCATGTTCCCCTTCTGTAGAGAGGTGTGCGTTGACCCTAGTAGGCCTAAAAAGTGAGATGGGTGAATACATGCAGCAGTTTAAAAAACTATACCACCCGGAAGAAAATAAGTTTGGACACATTTCTACTGATGGCTGGGAAATACATTTATCAGGACACTTCCCACCAGCAGCAACAATCCAAAGTGACTGTGAGCTCATGGATAGTATAGTTAAGTACATTGATAAGCGGTTTGAAAATGTTATTTGCATGCCGTTTCAAGGTTTTCAGTCATATGATTATACACTGTGGCCAGAAAGTAGAGAGGAACTCTATACATATGGACTCTCTGATATTGAGGTACTTTTCAACACAGACGAGTGGTTGTCAATTGTAGAGGAGTTTTGTGGACTTAAAACCCATATGAAAAGCTTTCAGACCAAAGGCATTCCTGTATTGACTGCATACTCCACCCTGCTAGCAACAAAACCTTCCTCGTTGACTACTATATTAAAGCTTATGGAGATGTTCACATTCAGCGTATCTACAGCAGAAGCTGAACGTGTGTTTTCTGCAATGAATGTCATTAAGAACCCACTAAGAACACGGTTAAATCAGGATGTTCTCCAAGACCTAATGCTTAATGTAGAAGGACTCAACTTTGAGGAGTATGACTCCAGCAGAGCTATTGATTTCTGGCTTACAACAGGAGGCACAAAGCATGTGTGTGGACATAAAAGGCCACATCTATTATAATTACTGAAGTATTGCTAATATGAGTCTTAGAGCAGCCTGCCATGCAAGATCATTTATTGTTGTAACTTGCATTTCTATACAATTTCTATATGTTTGGATAAAAGGGATAATATTGCTTGTCATGTTTTTCTTAGCATCATTATTGCAAATCATTTAATGGTTTACTAATTTTAATAAAACAAAAATATATTAAACGTTTTTCTGTCAGCCCTTATGTTTGATGCATGCATGGGAGAAGGTGGGACAAGTGGATTTTACAGGACATGCAGATCTCAGTGGCATGTTGTCCCTTGAACAAGTAGATTATTTTGAAAATTCCACACCCCTGACCCTCAGTGAAAGGCTGCTCGGCAGCTGCACATCACGGTTCGTGCTCAAAAAAGAACATTCCAGGCTTTTAGTTTGCAGCGCCTAGAGGGGTGTATGGCACTTGTTGTGTGTTATAATAAACCCAGTAATTCAGTGTGAAGAGATTACGCGCGGTGACAGACGAAGAATTAAAGGAGCGAACCTTTAAATAGACTTCAGTATCCTTAAGACGCGCAGTCAAGGCCTTCAGACCGAAGGGCTGGGCCTAGACTGGCAGTCCCCAAGAGGGGTCGGTGACCAAAGTCCGTCTGGTCTGGGCATCATTTGTAGGCTCTTTAGAGGTGGTCCCGGTGTGCAGTACATGAAGAAACTAATATTGGGTACCAGCTGTGGAGTAACATAGGCTGCCGCTGCCACCGCGAGGGATTGAAGGGGGGGGGGGACAAGCTTTACACTGAAAGGTAATAGGTCTGGGACAGAGTCACATGATATTCTTTGCACCTGAGAGAGGGTAATGCTGGGGCAGAGCTGCCAGGTATCCCAGGTCAACCTGTGACTAGTTCGACAAGCCCTAATTTTTCTTAGAATTCTGGGACACGTAGTCCTGGTTTTATACTGGGTCCAATAAAACCACAAGTCCCACAATTCTAAGAAAAAAAAAACCTGGCCTGGACCTAGCAGTCACATATGGACCTGTGAAACTTGGCAGCTATGTGACCATCTCTGCTTCTGAGAGGTGAAAGGGCTGTGGAAGAGGCATATCCTGTCCCTTAGAAAGGTAACAGGCCAAAGGAAGCCGATCACGTCCGCCTTTGTACCCTAGAGATGATAGTGCTGGGGCAGAGTCAATCATGTAAGTCTTTGGACCTTACTGGTCACAGGAGCCAGTCACATTGTATTGTAATTGCATTTATATAGTGATTACTACCCGATACAAGCTGTCAAAGCACTTTTTCGGCGAGTAGCATGCTGCAGTGGGACCCATAGAGGATCAGTATTGAATTAGTATAGTGAAAAATGAAAGTAATTTTAAACGGTGGATAGGTTGGTCAGTTATTTGGATTTGAAAGGATAGCAGAAGGATAGAAGAAGAAACAAGCATTTGCAAATATTTATTTATTATTTATTTCTGAATTTGTAAAGCGCATGGTTACACTGTCAGTGTGTCCCCGCGCTGTCAGAAGAGCCAGCTACTCCGTCAGTCAGAACAAGACGGGCTAATCTTTAGGAAAGAGGAATGTTTTAAGCTTCCTGCGGAAGATGAGCTCCGATGTTTCCACTCTTAAGCTCAGGGGGAGAGAGTTCCATTTGTGTGCCGCCAAAGTACGAAAGGATCTTCCTCCCATTCTGGCTTTCTTGTGTCTGGGGACAGCGAGAAGGCCTGCTCCTAACGAGCGGAGTTGTCGGGTGGGCGTATAGGGACAGAGAAGGTTCCGAAGGAAGGCCGGGCCCTTGCCATGTACGATCCTGTGACCAATACAAAGGACTTTGAAGTCGATTCTTTCATTGATCGGGAGCCAATGTAGTGTTTGTAGGGATTTTTTTGAGGCGGCTCTTCTGGGCAGCCGGAGGACCAGGCGAGCGGCAGCATTCTGAATAGTCTGCAGTCGCCGCCGGCTAGTGGCGTTGGCACCCAGATACAGGGCATTGCCGTAGTCCAGTCTTGACGTGACAAGGGCGTGGACCAGGGTCTTCCTAGATGATTCTGGGAGCAGGTCGATGGTTTTGCGGAGTTTCCGTAGAATCGAGAAGCACGTACCGGCTACCCGTCTGGTGTGGTAGTCGTAGTCCAACTTTGAGTCCACCCATACTCCAAGATTCTTGACCTGATCACTAGGGGTAGGGAGGGGCCCCAAGGTCTGCGGCCACCAGGCAGATGACCAGACTGAGGGGGGTTTTCCAACAATCAGCACCTCAGTCTTGTCACCGTTAAGACGGAGGCAGTTCTTCGCCATCCATCCAGCCATCTCCTGGAGGCATGTTGAAAAGTTCGCGGCGGCTTGTTCAGCAGGTTGGGTCAGAGCGACCACCAACTGTGTGTCGTCTGCGTATGTCACTACTTCTACCCCATAGCGTTCCGCAGTAGTAGCCACGGGGGTGACATATAAATTAAAAAGGGTTGGACTGAGGCTTGATCCCTGCGGCACTCCTTGACCGAGGTCAAAGGTGTCGGAACGTGCTCCTCCTTGCTCTACCGAGAAGCTACGGTTGGTGAGAAAAGATTCCAGCCATAACCAAGCCATGCCTGTCACCCCTCCTTTCTTCAGACACTGTAGCAACGTATGATGTGCTACAGTGTCGAAGGCTGCACTGAGGTCCAGGAGCACTAGTGCTGCCACATGTCCGGCATCTACGTGCTTCCTCAGTGCCTCAGTCGAGAAAAGGAGGGCTGATTCAGTGGAGTGGCGGGCCCGGAAGCCCGATTGGTTGGTATGCAGGAGGCCTCTGGACTCTATGTGTGCTGAGAGTTGTTGGTTAACCAGCTTTTCCGCCAGTTTAGAGAAGAAGGGTAGAAGCGAAATGGGGCGTAAGTTGCTAAGCTGGGACGCACTGATGTTGGGTTTTTTCTTCAGAGGCAGTACGACTGCCTGTTTCCACCCGTGAGGGACCTTGCCAGTGTTAAAAGAGGTAGACAATATGTGGCCAACATAAGGTGCCAGAACACTCATGGCGCTAGCCAGGAATTTGGCAGGGGCAGGATCGTGCGGGGAGCCTGATTTGATTCCTTTAGCAATGGCTATCAGGAGGTCCTCCGACGGAACCTGGTATACTGTGAGGCAGTCTTCGATCTTTGCCTCCCAAGTTGCTTCTTCCTGAGGAGGAAGAAGGTTAGAGCCAGTTCTGGCATCATCCGGGAAACTGTTGTAAATGTCGCGTACTTTTTTATGGAAAAATTCCGCGATGGCGTTACAAGATTGTGCTGAGGTGTCGGCCTGCTCTAAAGCGGGGGGAGGTGTAGTAATCTCTTTATAGATCCTAAAGAGTTCCTTGGATGAGCAGTTAGCACTATCTATTCGATCCGCGTAGAAGGTCGCTTTGGTTTTCCTAATTTGGAAGTGGTATTCTTTTATGCTAGCTTTGTATACATCTCTTGCCTCTAGTGAGTAGTTCTTTCTCCAGGCGCGTTCGAGCCTCTTACAGGCTGCCTTGGTTTCTCTAAGAGCTGTGTTGAACCAAGGTGCAGTTTTAGTTTGTCGCTCCGGACCCTTATTGGCCCAAGGGGCAGTGATGTCCAGGGCTTTAGTGATGTGTCCGTCCAGGGCCAAGCAAGCCCTGTCAACGTCCACTCCTAAGTCTGCGGGGGGCCCGTTTGGTAGGAAGTGATGTTCAAAAGAGTCCATGGAAAAACTGGCCCATTTCCTTTGTTGTTTATTGGCGCTATGGTGAGTTTTTTTATGATGAGTCGTGACTAGGAAGTGAAAAGGGACTAGGAAGTGATCGGTCCACAGCAACGGAATAGGAGTGTCCTGCTTCAGATCCTCCAAATTATTAAAAATGGGGTCAAGTAGGTGCCCCTGACGATGAGTCGGGAGGAGGGAGGCAGTTACTAATTGTAAGGTTTGCAGCTCTTGGCGCAGTTCTTGAGCAGCTGAATTGTTGAGGTCTTCGAAGTGGAGATTAAGATCCCCTAATACAAGGAGCTTCCTGTATCTCATAGCCAATGGGGTGACGTTCTGGATGAGACTTTCCGCGAAGTTTCTGCTACCTCCCGGGGGTCTATAGATCAGTAGGCCTTTAATGACCGTATTTTTGTCAATACCGATGGAGAAGGCTCCAGTTTCGCTATCTGTTATATTAGCAGGTTCGAGGGAGCATGTCATATTCATTCTATAGATTATGGCAATGCCACCTCCCCTTCCCTTAGGTCTATCCTGCCTGCAAATTGCATATCCAGGGGGCAGGGCCTCCCTGACTTCAGGGTCTGAGTCTTCGTCCAACCAAGTTTCAGTAAGGCATAGTAAGTCCCATTTGTTATCTGTTATAAGGTCGAATACTTCTAGTTTATGCTTTTTGAGGGAGCGACAGTTAAGCAGAGCGCCACTGATTTTCCTACTGTGCTCTGGTTGGGCGTTGCCGTTGGGCGTATTTGCTTTGGGGTGTTTATTGAGGATGAAGCCACAGTGTTCGCAGGAATTTGTAGGACTACGCATACTGAGATCAATACTGTGCTCACATACCTTTAGGTGTTTGTTGCGAAGGCTGAGGAGCTCCTCTTTATCGTATCGATTGTCTGGGAGGTGAGGACCAGGGGGTCTGGCCCCGTGCCCCGGTCTGCCGCGGACGGGCGCAGACGGGCTTGCCTTAGGCGCGCCTTCGGCGCGCAAACGGCGCTCCCGCTGCGCTCGTCCGCTGCGCTTCCTCTGGCAACACATGATATGGGCGGGGGAGGGCGTGGCCTCGAAAGTGGGCGTGGCCTGTGCGTCGCCGGGGAGGCGAGCTGGGGGTCGTTGCAGTCGTCACGAAGGACGCTGTTTGGTTTGAGTTAAGGTAATGTGAAGCAACAGGCTTCTAGAAGAATTCACACAGATAAAAGCAATTTGTACAAGTATTTTAAAAAAGCGAGTCTCCCGGCGTCTGCCTGCAGAGCTCTGACACTTCTGGCGGCGGCGCACAGCGCGCACGCTTTAAAGTGTGGTCACGAAAGTGGGCGTGGCCTCGAAAGTGGGCGTGGCCTGTGCGTCGCCGGGGAGGCGAGCTGGGGGTCGTTGCAGTCGTCACGAAGGACGCTGTTTGGTTTGAGTTAAGGTAATGTGAAGCAACACAAAGCAATAGGTCTCGCAGTTATGCAAATTTAAGCTATTGGCATTGTAAATAACAATGCTTTTTTAAATTAGGTTTTTAAAAAGAAAACAAAAAAGGCATTGTTATATGCAATATCAATAGCTCAAACTCTCATAAATGCTATACCTAATGCATTGCAAATGCTTGTTATTGATTGTAGTTCCTGCACCTTTTTCGATTTTGTCTTCTGTAAATACTTTCTTTTGTAGGCAAAAAAAAGAAATGCTGAATTTCAATTTTGCTTAATGGTTTGGAATAGGAATCAGATGGTTTACAATTAAAGAGTTTGTGGAACGATATATACCCAAAGTAGTGGTGTAGTGATTTCTTAATATTCTTCTGGTCTCTGGCGGTTAGGAGTATACACTTCACCTGCCTCATTCTCCCGCTGTTTCAGTTTCTATTGTGTGAATTTATAGACAGTACAAGCAAAGCAAATCACAGGCAACAAAGTATCCAAACCCCAGGATCCACTCCCGGTGGTTACTTACAATTGTGCGGTGTCTTCCGATGCTGCTAGTTTGTTTTTTCCAACCGGTAATCAGAAAGTGGGTGACTAAATGCGGCTGATCTTTGGAAAGCTCCTGTTTCTCAACTTCATTTCACCAGTATGTTCATTTCAGTTTGAAAAGTATCCAGCAGTATCCGATACTCCGAGCATAGATGCCGGTATGCAGCTGATTGTTTGAAAGCTGCAGGTTGCCTAACTTTTTTTCGCCGACGTGTATTGTTGCTCACAATATGATTTGCAAGTTTGTTTGAGGCCGATAATTTGCAGTAATTCCATCACATGACGCTCCTGTAGAATTCAAATATTATAACAAATGATTCCAACTTCAGAGCACAATCAAAAAAATGGTGCAGGTATAGCGGGTGGAATCAGACCCGTTTTATAGACATTTAACAACAAAGAATTGCCCACTTCTGAGATACTTATCATATATATATATATATCCAGATCTATCGTTGGTCGAAAGGATCCTTGAAGAAAAACAAAGCCGCAGCCACTTCTCCTTGTCCAGGTGTGTTTTTATTTAAGTTTTCATTTCGGCCATGCCACTCTGCGTGTTTCGGAGTACCTACTCCTTTGTCACGAGAACGAGTGTTTGCAAATAAGTGTAAATACATTTCAGGTGCTGCACCTCTTAAGTGAAAATCAACAACAGACTTCCCGGCAATTCATAGTCAATGGAGCTAGAAAGACAGACTTTTTGTAAACTTTATTGTTAATAAATGTACAAATAGTAAATGCATTTCATGATGATTTTAGATAAACAGGTAAATGCCGATTCATGTATTAAGTGCTTTTTGAACGTGCCATTTCAATCAAAACTTTATTGTTCCCATGTGGAAACAAATATGATCACGCCCCTGTGGGCAAAACAAAATAGCTGAAGCTACATTTTGTTGCAAGACCTTGCTGATGTCAACATAAAGCATTCACGCCTAAGGCGACGGTGGATGCATGCTGGAGCTCAATTGCGAGTGGTGAAAAAATGATTTCATTCTTCACAACATTCAAAAGATGCTTTAGCTCAAGTGAGCCCATCTAACAATCACATCAGAGACGAAAAGTCCAACCCAAGTGGGTTCAGTCATGCAAAGGTGCCAATGATTCATATCCATGATTCATTCGATCGGACGTGCAGATAACGAACAGTCGCGTATTAAACTCTCCTTGATGATAAAGCCAGTGGTTCTGTGAATAAAATATATAAAGAAAATAGGTGAGGAATCCAGTGATGGTAAAATACTATTTACAAAGCACTAACATCAAATTAAAAATAAAAGTGAACATACTAGCAGCAAGCAGATAAAATTGCAGATAAACACACAGATTAACTGGGAAAATAGATCAGCATTGTAACAGTTAGTACACATTTAGGTTAACAGACCAAGTCCTTCATCACAATTATGACCCCCTGGTTGGAGTGTATCGACTCCAAAATCCTAAGAATAGTGAGCACAGACCCTTGGGTGTGGTCACGTACATCAACGTAACCACACCTGCGTATTTCCCCTGCTTGCAGCGTCACCGGGAAGCCTTACGCATCTCGCGGATGAGACAGCATGCCAAATTGCACGCATCTCGCGGTACGCGGTTGCCAAAGTGCACACATCTCCGTACCCTGCCAAACCTCACACATCTCGCGGACTATAGGGAAACTAAGGGAATTTCAGGGCAAATCACAGTCCAAGTGTTTAGCCTGCCCTAACCCTATAACAAAGCAGCCACCTATGTCCAGCAGAGGGAGACCTATGAATCTTCCCACATAAATGTTTAGGACACAGCCGAAGACCGAATGGGGCGGGCCCTAGACCGCAAGCCCCCCTGGGCCTGACACAGCGTCACAAGAATGCTGCGCATCTTCTGTTCAACGAGGCAACAACAGTGCACTGATGGGATCTCGACCTACTCCAAGGTCAATCTTACCTCCGGTGTCTTTGGTATAAGTTTACAATGGTGCACCGGCAAAAGCCGTAAGCTGGGTCCGTATCAGCAGCAGTCTGGCCCATCTAACTGCTTACTTTAGGGGGGGGTGGACACAAGCCCAGCATGGCGTACGTCATTCAGAATAGCTCCGTCCAATGCCAGGCAAATAAGCTACATATCCTGAGTATCCCATGTTCCACGATTGGTCAAACAATCTCTGCGTGCAATGGAAGTCTGGGAAACCTCCCGACCACCATCTACAGATCTTGTAAGCTGCTGTTGAACGGACACGCTTACTTGCGCCTGTGCAGCCTGGAACATGAGCAAAAGCTGTGGCCTTGAGTGGTGGAGTAAGCCAGAGATGATGAGGCCAGCCGATTGCAGGCACTTGCGACACAGCCACGCAGTGCGGCTGTGATTGGCAGCTGCGCGGCCGGGAGGAACCTGGGGTGGTGAGATAGCTGGAGGAGCGCTGACAGGCAGAGCGGACCGGAGGGACACAGACCCCAGGGCCATCGAAGGCAATATTCTGAGGTCCCCTGGGGTAGGCGCCTTGAAAATTGGGGCTCGGAGAATGCATGCCTGACCTGCTGAATGAAGATTTGGAGACCAGCCTGCAGCGGGCTCTGCACACAAACCCTGATTGGGAGGCCTGCGGTGGGTGTAGCTCCTGAATCCTGCCCAAGAACCCAGTGTTTGATAGGCTATGGACACACATGTTATAGAGTGGACCGCTGCTGCCCTCTAACATTTACCCATGTGGGCAACGTATAAGTAGAAGAAGAAAGGAAGCAGTAGCTTGCAGTGCATCCAAGGAAACAAAACGTGGCACAGTGTTGCTGGCGTCTACGAGGTGGGTCCTGCACACTACAGAAAACCTGAGACCATGATGTAAGTGCACGACCTAATGCATGGGGCGCACTGAGACACAACAGGCTTTGCACTTGTTCTCTGAACACCTTACGCATACTAGAGGGCCCCTTGGGTGAGGCAATTAATGGACATAGGAGCGCTTAGAGGGCACTACCTCACTACCAGCCTAACAGCGACACCACAGTAGCATATCCATAAGGGTCACCGGGCAGTATGTTGCTGGGTTCAAATGTGACCGTGACAAGCAGCAAACTCCTGCTTGGGCATTTTCTCACGCGCCACTGATAGGGCCGCATCCATAATCTGCACGATGACAGCAGGAGTCAAAAGCATATCCGGACGCCGGAGAAGAGTGAGGGCCACTGCAACAGTACAATTGCCGCCCTGCACATGAGGGCTATGGGCAGGAACCAGACTAAGGTCAAGAATATGGCGCCAATGCAGACGTCCAATCCACAGGGTTGGAATATCTCCTGGCCTCCTCCAGCATGGACTATGTACCGCCTATATGAAAAAATACACAAGACGCCAGCCTGGACCTTCTTGGGGTCTTAATGAAGGCGTCCAGGGAAGCGCTGGAGCAACGTATGGACAAAATGGTCACTGGACTGGCGCTCTTCATGGCAGTCCACAGCAAGGTAGCATAAAACGTCTCTATACACAAGCCTGCACTGTCCGACCTTATTCTGCATCAAAGTGACCACTCCAGTAAATTGTGACATCTACACACACAAGCACTGATGTATAGTCAACATTGTATAAAGAATCTCTGTAACTTGGCAAGAGTCACTAAAATTGAACATTCACTCAATTTGTAGAAGAGTCACTCAAATTCAAGATAAGTGTTGCATCGTTACATAAATTGTCTCAATGAAACAAATGTGTAGCATCAACACAAATGTAACTAATAGCAAGCTACAGTAAAAGTGTTGCATCTACCATCAAAGTATTGCAAATCACCTAAAACGTGTCGCATCTCCACAAAATGCATCGCACTATGACAAATGTCCCGCATTCATAATTGTAAATGCATGGGAACGTACGATGCAACACTTAAATTATGAAAACGTGATGCATGTGCTGGAATACTTAACCTAGCTATTGAAATAATAACGCATCGTCAAATGCGTGTTGCAAATCATAAAAACGTGCCGCAACTCCGGCAGGAAGTGATGTCGTCATTCTAGATTCTTCCAAACTAGGAAGTTGATTTTTCTTTCACTTTCTGTTAGTCTCTTTGGGTGTGTGCTTGGTGTAGGAGGTGTTTTGAGAGTTGAGACTGAGAGTTGTGTTTCCCTGTGTCTTTTTGTCAGTTTTGTGTGTTTTTGGTACTTATTAGGTCTGTCTATTGTTAGTCTTGTGTGTATTTGTATTTTGTGTCAAGGGGTGTGTGTCAATAGGGGTAGTTAGTATTTTAATAGGGGTTGGGTTTTTATTTCTTAGCACTGTTTTATGTTAAGTTTCCTTTGGTCTCTGAAATAATTTTATATTTTAAAACCTTTACATTGCACACTATGTCTGGGAGGTCTAAGAACCTAAGTGACAGTGAGTTTGGGGGGCTATTGTGGTTTGTACAGCACTATCTCCCAAAAATGGTGAGCATGGGTGGCCATGTGAGCCAAGGCTACCCCACACTGGAGCGGAGAGGAAGATGGATCCTCGTTCAACACTACCTTGAACAATTGTACTCGGTAGAGCGGACAGTACACCAGATAAAGCACCGGTGGCAGGACACCGTCAGCCGGGAGGGTGATGTCCTGGATCATCTGGGAGTTGATGTTGGAGGCCCAACCGGTGAGTACATATCTATTCTTACTCATGTTGTCATTCTCACTAATGTACAGATATATAAAAGGTTTCTATGTTCAAAATTATACAAAGTATGTCTCAAATTTGCAAGAAGGTAACGCAAATGTTATTTCTGCGCTGTGCTGCGTTACTTCTGAAAGCACAGAGATGCAACATATTGAGAATCATATGTTGTGTGTCTGTGCATCTCCCTGCGCTCATGCACTAACTGTAGCCATGCACTAGCGCAGGCACCCTTGCATCATGATGCAAGGATGTCTGCGCCATGGGGAGAAAATTATAAGTACAGTAAGGGGCAAGATTCAGCACAAAAAAAAATGATAGCACTTTTTCCACTTTCAATGAGTGCTTTGAAATGCAGCATGCATTGAAAGTGGAGCACACATGGAGAAATGGAAGCATTTATCAATGTGCCTCGCTACCCCACCTCTAGGGTGGCGTAGCATTCCTACGCAACTCCAGCTTTACCATTTTCAATAAAAATGTAAATGTGTCTCACTCCATAGGTGTTGCCTGTGAACATCCACATGCTGCGTGTGAAGGGGCTGTATTTACAAGGAGAGGTGAAGTCAAGCTGGGTGGGTTTTCCTCTCCTTCTAAATATGTAGGACCACCCTGCGCCACCACTACGTTCCAAAATCTGACGTACTTGTGGTGCAGGGGGCTAGTAAATCACAACCAATGCCATTGTATGTTGATAAATGTGTCGTGGTGTATCTTTTGAAATATGCAGGGATGCATCATCACACATGCAACACTCATTTCCCTCCCTGGTCCACCCCAATTGTGTTTTACTTTGTAAGCTGCATCCCGGGGCAAAATTTTTCAACAATGTGTGTGAAATACTGTGATGTCATGGTGGAGCAATTGTGGAGTTGTGTTTCAAATGATACTTGGATGACGTAATGCTGAAGGCAAACCCTCACGCCTCCTGTAATATCACACAGGGTTGTGACGTAGCACAGACATTAAGGGGCACACTTACATATATTGGGGCATCCCTGCATATCAGCAGGGATGTACCACGGGCCTCTTCCATGAACACCTTGCAACACTGTTGCGTTACATTGAAAAGGGGAAAAAGTGACGCACCACTGGGAAAAGGCCTTCATTATTGATTCCCCACGTATGTAGCGCGGCTGATCGCCCAGCATTGGTGCCTATGATTTACAATGCAGCACACCATGGATGAACAAATGCACTGATGTGTACTTATATTTGTTAAATGATCTTATTGTATTCTCTGTATTGCCTTTCACAATTTTGAATACAGTATAATGTACAAAAATATCCATCACAAACATGAATGCATGTACATTTCAACAGTCAAGTAGGCAATATGTATTCTGTTCATCCTAGACTGCATTGTATTGTGGAAACATTCACGCAGGTAGCAGATGTGCCCAAGAGTATAGGTAGTGCCTGTGGAGAAGATGTGGTCCAGCGTGTGGCTGGGAGTGTGGATGGGTGTTGTGAGGAGTTGTCTGAGGCCAAGTTTCGGTAGGTTGTGTATCAGGGTGGCAGGGTTGGCGTCATAATTGTTCTAAAGGTGGAAGTTCAAGTCCACAAGGATGATTTATTCCATGAAGGCAAGTGCATGGCTGCTTGCAAGGTTGGCAATGGAGTCACTACATTAAGCCTGGGATCCAGGGGGTGTGTCAATGAGTGTCCCTCTGAGGGTGAGGTTGTTGTTGTTGTGGATCTGCAAGTGCATGTGTTTGCCAGTGTAGAGGGTGTTGTCTACATGGCTACCAAACTTGGTGTACTTGTTTACGATACCTATTCCACCTCGGTTTTCTATTGGGACATTCCATGCAGGTGATCTTATATACGTCCGGGATGGCTATAGGAATGTTGTTGGGCAAGGAGTTGTTCCACCAGGTGTCAGTCTTGAAGGCCAAATCTGGGGCAGAGGTGTCTGGCAGATCCAAGAGCAGAACAGCGTGTAAGGTAGCAGAGCAGGTGTTGTGGAGTATGCTGTGGAGGGGTGTGTGTTCAGTCCTTGGCCATTTGGTGGTCCACTCACAGGTGAACCTGCATGTGTGGCCCAAGCAAGGTCCGTGGGACCGTTTCAGGGTGTCCTTCAAAGTGTTGTGCTTTTGGCCTGCCATGAGTACGTGGAGGCTAATGGTGTCGCTGTGGAGTCTGCTCTTGTGGCGTTTGCGTGGTCCATGGTTTCTGATGCTGGCCACCCTCCAGACATATGCATACGGGCTTGCCTTATGCGCGCCTTCGGCCACCCACCTAATGCCATTACAATGGTAGCTGGGACGGCAAAGCAGCTGGGAGGCGGGATGCTGGGGATGGGGAATGGGGCCAAGTGGGCGGGACCACAGGGGTATATGCATCAGAAGGGGAGCTGTTTACACGGGGGGTGAGTTGTAAAACATGGTCAAACAATGTACACTCATGTGGAGGTCATCATGCATTACCAGTGTCCATGTACATTTTCTTGCAAAATTTTGTAGGAAAAGTGAAAGGGTAGTAATAGACTAGAAATGACATGCATGTGTTACAGTACAATCTGCACGCTACAATATATCAAATTTTGAATGTCATGCATTAATGTACATATTTACACATGTTTTGTAGGTGGTCCACCGCCATACACGCAGGGGGAGATTGACCGCTTTGAGGACCCCAATGCAACCAGTGAGTATATGTGTCAATTCCTTGAGATTGAAGTAATGTGTGTGGAAGCAAGCTGCACTCTGTATGTGCCAACTATGGCATGCTCAATGCATCCAGTTGTATCAAATCTTTGCAGACACCCTCAAAGTAAATGTAACATTTTGTGAGTTTGTGAAAGATGTTGAATCATGCATGGACAAAATGAAAGCCACATAAGTGTCAGACAGCCCATTCCTAGGAACAAAGTAACAGTCAATGCCCATTTCTTTTTGACACTGAGGGAGCAGAATCCAACATGAAATTGCAAAATCTTTACACGTACATCTGTACAGTAAGCCATGCTGAACACAGTGCTCACTACATGTGGTTAGTGCATGTGTTGTGTGAAAAAATATTACAGGCTGTGGTACCAGGGTTGCAGTGTGTGTGTAAGCTCACAATCTGGTGTACTGTGGAAGCACATGGCTTTCTAGGTTTGTTCACAATCACTGTATTACACGAAACGTAGAACAACAAATCAGTAAGAGGAAGATTTATGTTCACTGTTGCATCCCCAGGGATGCGCCAGTTAATGTGCACCATAGTGCTCCACAGCTCCGCCACCCATGGTGCTCCGCTTTAACATAGCGGTGCACCATGGGCCACAAACGGCACAGATGTGTGACGCATCTGTGCCAGAAAGGTGGCGCATTGCTGGAGTTGCGTCGCAAGCGCAACGCAGCTCCAGCAAGGCTTGGGGGTGCCCCATCTACACAATGCTGCATCAAGACCTATGCCTGCTTCAAGCAGGCGCAGGGTTTTGACGCAGCATTGGCCAGAAAGTGACGGAGTGAAATCTCATAGATTTCAATCAGCCACTTTCAGGAGGCTTTCCTGCGCAGGAACGCCCCCCCCCTGCGCAGGAACGCCTCCTTATGGCGCAGGGCTTTACAACGTGACGCATCTCCTAGATGTGTCACGTTGTAAATAGGGCGCATTGTTTGTGCCGCAGTTGTGTCAAATAAAATGACGCAATTGCGGCGCAACGGCATCATAAATCTGGCCCTTAGTTATGAAAGCAAAACTTAACATGCCCACAGTGCATGTAGTGCCTTTTCATTGTGTGATATTTTTGCATGCTGCATCAAAATCACACTTTCACTCCTTGCCCATGTAAGCACAGCAGCCCTCCGTGTAATGACACTGGCCCACACCAGGATCTGCTGAAGGTACGTTATTTATCTGTTGGCCAACAACAACCCCTAGTCCAGGAACTTGCGTGTCAATTTTGTTCTGCTAGTGTAGGTAAACAAATGTTACAGACATGTTCCTTTATCCAGATTAATTTTTTGTTCCATTTTATGCTTTAAAACTGTGAAAATGTCCTCACAATAAGTGAACCAAATACATTCAATACCACATGTGCATAGGGCACACATTCTTCAACCAAAATTATTTGCCAATATCAACAGGTTACTGCCTTGATCGTACACACACCAATCCTTACATATTGCCATGCAGTATTCACTGGTGGTTCAAACAGGCCCGTCCCACCATCACTCTGAATGGCAGTAACCAAGGGCGTATGGATTAAGTAATGACCCCGTGACAGCCCAAATGTATCCTGCAGTTTGTCCTTTTACAGGAGAACTCCCTTGCTATTCCGGTCTACCACTCCCTACAGGCCAAGCTCCATCCATGTTGCAAGGGCCAACCAATCTCCCACATGTGGAAGTGGTGTACATATGGCCACTGGTACCTCTGGGGCATGAGGGCATTGCACTCCTATCTTGCCATGGTACCTTTTACAACAGTGTCGGAGTCAATGAATCCATCCTTATCTTGTGTGATAAATATCACTAAGGATGAGACGTGCCGTGCCACCTCTGGTTCAATTTGAGATTCAGCTTCCATTAACTCCTGCGCCACTGCGTGGGTGAGCCCCTTCAATGGAATTGACAATAAATACAAATAAAAATCTGGGACAGCAATTCCCCCCTCTGCCCTGTGCTGCATCAGGGTCTCCAACGCCACCCTTCCACGTCCAGTTTCCGTAGGAATAACGGTCAACATAGAACAGAATTCTATGCACACCAGCAATGTATGGTACTAGTACAACCAACAGGAAAGTGCCACCATCGTCACCAATGCCGCTCGGCCCACCTACAACCGTGGCAACGTTCACCAGAATTGCATGCTACTCTAAAGCACTCTCATAACTCATACAATATTCACATCACTTTGTTCTTCCTGGGTATGGTAAACATGTGTCCCCCAGTAAGAGAGATGCGTCCAAACCTGTGTTGGAGAGCACGCACCCCCTCCAATGCCTCCCCATCGTCCACTGGAAAGAACAAAAGGTCATCCGCATTCAGTGAGATGAAGTGCGTGTGATCAGGGAGCCTCAGGCCACAAACCACCCTACACAATTGAGCACAAGTTGCTCATGTTTTCGACAGCCAGAGCAAATAACTGAGGGGAGAGCAGGCAACCCTCTTGCCCTACTGGGTATGAGGAGGACATGATTATTCACACCTTTACTGTGGGGATGCCTGACAAATACAAATTTAAAATCCAGTGGACACTTCCCTCTCCCAGCCCAAAAACCCTCCTAACAGCAAACAAGTAGGGCCACTCTGAGCAATCAAATGACTTAGCTATATCCAATAAAGGACCTCCGCACAATAGTCCACCACATGGTCTGTGGTCAACATTTATATCAACTTCCATAGACTAACGGCCATATTGCTGGTAGGGATGAAACCAGCCTGATCAGGGTGTACCAAGTGTAACGTGTGCGGGAATACTCGGGCAGACAGGATGAGATTTGTCATCACATCATCCATGGTAAGCATGATTAGGGGACAGTACCCAGAAAACTCACTTTGGGCTTTACACAGTATGAGCAAAGGGATTATAATAGCTTCCCTAGTCGTAGACAGCAGCATCCCCAGTTGGCCAGCCTCCATAAACATCAATAGCATCAGAGGTGCAAGAATGTTGACATTACCCAAGTCAAACTTGATGGTGAGACCATCAGCCCCCAGGGGTTTTGTTCAGGCCCACTTCATTTACAGCGCACCGGACTTCCCCAACCATTATATCCCTACCAAGAGAGAACACCTGCTCCTCGTACACAGTGTTCAAAGAAAGCCTGTGCCTCTGCTTCCCAAACCTGTAACTGGCCACTATATGAATCAGCGGCCACTATATGAATCCAAATGAGATGAGACAGTGTGTACACATACCTATCTGCTTTGCCTTTCATATGCTTACATTTATATCCCACATGGTGATTTGACCCTTAACAACGTGCACCTCCTGTGTACTCTGCTTTATATTGTCCCACATATACCTTGGACTTCAGACTGCGTGCTCTTCCATTACAATGTATCCATGCCTCACCCAATGTGATCTCTCCCATCCTCACAACTTGCATTCCTTCCCCTCAAGGATGCATGGCGCTATGATACCCTCACAAGTATCTTTTTGCAATATAAAAACCTAAGACAAGATAGTACCACATAAACCAGCGTGGGATACCAAGCTCCCGCATGAGCAGACAAGCACATCTGTCATACTTGACAGTATGTATGTGGCCAGATGCTGGTGTCATTTAATGGCAGTCATTCCACTTGGGCACCACCTAGCGGCCCGTTTTCATGTGAGTTTGGTTGCATATGCTAGATGATAATTTTGCAGTGTCATCACACAAGTGTTGGTCATATTTTCATGACACTTTCCATTCACTCTTTTGATTGTACAACTTATGTCATGCTGATGTCCATCATGTACTGCTTGCCTTACACATGTTCCCTCTTTTCATACAGTTAACATGAATGCAGAGGAGGAGCGAGCTTTCCGCATCAGGAAAGCTCGCTATGGACATATCCTGGCAGTGGCCAAGGGATTTCGGTGGTCCGGTCGCCAATATCACAAAAGAAAGTTGGCAAAAACCTGGATAATTAAGTCACCAACCCACAAAAGTGCAACTGATGGACAATTACATGTTGGTTCGAGTAATGCAGGAGGTGCTGCTGCACCACAACCATCCACATCCGTTGCAGCCACCGCTGCAAGAGTTGATCCCACTATGTTTGCAGCCATGGAGAGGAAAATCGAGAATTTGGAGGGAAAAATTTCTTCATTGGAGCAAAAAATAGACAGGGTTCAACAGACCTTGGAGCAAATAATCTCCATGATTTAAGGACTATGTGGACAATGTGTGGACAATGGTTTATTGTTACACTACAATGTTATTTCATAGTTGGTTTTAAGATTTTATATAGCTTTACATAGTTAGATTAGGTAGTTAGTTAGGTTTTCTTTTTCTATATCTTCATTTTCCTTACGTTCTTGCTGGGTTTTACATTTACATTTTGGGTGGGTGGGTTTTCTTAGATGTTATATGTGTTTATTTAAAAAAAAAAATAATAATATATTTGTGGTCTGATTAGTCTGTAGTTTACATTTAGGATAAGTATGTGTATGTCTATTGTACATTTATGTGTTAAGGGGGGTGGGGGCTGATGTTTACTTGTCCTGCGTCAACATAGTTTATTTTAGGCTAAGTTAGTTAGGGCATAGTAATGTAAGTTAGATAGGTTAAGATAGGTTAGGTTAAGTTTAGATAGTATAGATAGTGTTAGTTTTTTTATGACTTTAGGAAATTTTATAGTAATGTACATATTTTAGAAAGTGTGCTTGTGAAGTAAATGTTATTTAAATTTTTTAGTTACATACTTTGTGATCTCTTCTTTTACGTACAGCATTTACTATGTTATAAGTGTGAGTAAGTGGACACATTGAATGGATACAGTTTCATGTTGGAGTGCATGTCATTATTATATTTTGCTATGTTTAAGCTCCATCTGTGAGTACATGTGCTGGCAATCCCTCTGATGTCAAATCTTGTCCAAGATGGCAGGCAGCTTTGTGCATACATTAGAACTTCAAGCAGGTGGCCTCAAACCATGTTTTTCGGGTCTCTCCCCTCATTTTCCGAAACAGACTCTACCGCCTTGCCAGTGTTGACCATGTCCCCCGGAATACATACGGTGCCTCAGAGCACAATTCCCAGGAATGTTGTCACCGCTATCATTCACCAGGGCAGCAAGTTCATTGGGCCAAGGTATATGGGGACATCACTTAGGTCTGCACTTCCAATTTGAAGGGAGATTGTGAGGTCATGTCTGCCACTTCCTCACACCGCTCAGCCAAAGTGATAGAGGAATGTCCAGCACTTATCCTGTAGTCATTCAGTATTGTGCAGTGGGGTGGAGCTCAGCTACATTGCAACTAACGCACCCCTTCCAAGGCATACTCCGCATCCATCATATACATCTACAGATCCTCAGCATACAGTGATATATGCATGGTGACAACGGTTCTATGTCAATAGGAAACGACAGCGTGGACAAGGGACAACCCTGCCGAGTACCCTGCCCCACTGGATATCACAAGGAGATCCCCGCCCAACCCCCACCCTTGTGCTTGCCTATGAATACAACCTCTCTTTGCATCTCAGATGACCCTCCCCAAGTCCTAAGGCCCTCATTATTCAGAATAGATGAGGCCACTAAAGGCTTTTGAAACATCCACTTGGAGGATCACTGCCATCCTCTCCTCATCATAGGTCTCTCCCAGAATTCTTAACAAGTGCCATACATTGCAAGCAGTGTAATGGGTAGCAATAAATCATGCCTGATCTGGATGAATGTAAGGCACAATATGCAAGAGGAGTCAAGTGGGCAGTATACAGATCAATCATTGTAAATCCATCATGAGCATGGACAATGTGCAATCTAGTGAGTGGTCCTCGGAGGCCATCCCCAGCGGGCCGATCACCGCCTCTCTAGCAGAGGCTTGCAATACTCAAAGATCCCTGGCCTAACAATAGATTAACAGCAGTGTAGGGGCTAGGACATCAAACAAGGTCAAATTATGTAGACTTACTAGCATTGACCAGGTGCAGTTGGCAGTGAGCCACCCTGCACCACCTGCAAAATTCTATTCTGAGCTAATGTGAATCCTGCACACAGTGATTTCACAGTGAAGCTTACAAGTGTGTGTAACAATACTTTCATCCATCACATCACACACATTGCAGCTAATGTTTTCAAATATGATTAAAATGGTGTTGTTGTGAGAATTGCACCATGTTATACAACCAGTTTATGTTAGTAAAACATGGAGGTTGAAGAGTATGCATTAAATGAAAGGTTGTGGCAGGTAAGAAACAGTTGGACCATTCCAGTGCTATGTCCACTATGCCTGCGTAGTGTAACATTGGTAGTGTAATGTCTTTGATGGATGTGTGGAACACAGCACAGATATCAACTGAGACCACTTGCAACATACATCCCTCAACCAATGCTGCCCTTGTCAGTCCAGCATTTTCATTGCAATATTGTATTTGAGAATGTATCATTACATGTGAGTTACTGTGTGTGTTGACGCCACTAAACCCAGGCACTAGACAGATATCAAGCTTTCCAATTAGATCTTCATCCTGCTATTCCATCTGCATGGTGCAGCACACTAGGGGTTACAGAGAGTGGCACATTGATCACGTTTGCCTCCTACACATTTCATTGTGTAAGAGGTTATGCTTCAGTGTACAGCATGTTTGGTTTGGGTGAACAGCCAGTTGTGACACTTCTTGTGTGGTGATGGTGAACATTCATGTTCTACTCTTATTCCATGTATTACTCAGGCTACCATGAGTAATGCCACTATGGTGCCCACACAGGCACATGACCAATGTTGTAGCATTACCACAGGGTAGAGCACATGAATGCAACATGCACTTGTATATGGGCCAATTAATGTCTTTGCAAAGGAGTTTTTGCAATACCCAGCTGTACATTTTGACAAAACTGCAATTTTTTTCAACATATGTCTCCATAAAGTTTAACATTACAAGATTATTATCACAGTGTAAGACCTTTTGCCATTTTTTCTATCTCTCTTCCACATGTGTCTACTTTTCTCATCAGGCAATGTACACAGTACAATCATTCAATGTTACACACTTGACACAATTGAACAGTGTTATAGACACACAGGTGGTGATGAAGAACTTGTTAACAAGTTTGACAGTGTTTATCCAACGACATTTTATTTGAGGGATGACATTGTGATTTATACGTTCTTAATTTCAGAATGTGTATTGGTTGAGTGTTTCATGCAAAAACATTGACGTGTGACACTTTTTTGGAGACAGGTGTGTAATGTCAGACATTGTTCTCCTCTGTGAAATGTTTAGTGTGTTGTCCAGGGACACCTGTGTGCAATTGTAATTTACAGTCCTCTCTTCCTTTGTATTTTTATGGCAAATTCATCCTCAGAGTCTTCACTTTGTTGAGTAACTGCAGGGCATGTTGTGCTACTGCTACCACCAGCAATGCCAGAGGATGTTTGAGGGTACACCTGTTCCCTCGAGTTGAAATTATCCCTTTGTTCATTCAGCATCATTTGCTGGTTTTTGATGACCGTCAGCAAGCCTGCATGAAAAGCTGTCATGGCTGACAGGAAGCGGTCTTGACGTTGCTGCATGTCTCATTTGGTTCACAATATCTTGCAGGTGCTGGGCTATGTCCCTGTTCGCATTTTGAGGTAGCATTTGAACATGCCTCTCACTCATGATCTTGGAAATGTTTGCCAAAGATTGTGATAATCCTGGTCTTTGTGTGGAGGTGGCTTCATCAGTGGCGAGGTTTGCCAAATCTGGATTGATACTTTGTAGTATGGATCGCAGGATGGTAGCGATACTTGGCAATGCCACATGTACCTCACTGAGGAGTTCCCGCTGAACACTTACAGCAGATCTTTGGAACTCACGTTGTGTGTTCTGCCACTCATTAATAATGTTTGTTGAGGACGGTACAGGTGGTGGTGGTCTTAAAGTTTCGACTTCAGCAGCAACCACATCGTTGTCACACTTTTGAGGGGGTGTGGGGGACCGTATGGTGCTTCTTTCCACCTCATGTGTGTCAGTGTCAATGTTAGGAGGATTTTCTTCCATATCATCCGAAACAATGTCATCCAGTTGTTGTGCAGTTGATGCAGCATCCACTATGAAAAAATGTGCAAATCTGTTAGTAGTGTTGGCATGTTTAATTGTAGAAATGTTTTATCAGAGCCATGACGTGTGCACTCATTGGCCAACACTGCAATTGTAATTTGGTGTGTGATTACAGGGTTTTTGTCTACTTCCAATACATACAATTGATATGTATCATTGTACACATTATCTACATTACGGCCCATGGGTACAGGTACTCACTCACAGTATCACACACCCTATTTATCTCATGTTTTTTGTGTGCCAGCCTATCACAAGCAAAGGACACACTGTTTGTGATATTGTCAGAATATTTTCTGTCAAGACTGGATTTACATTAGTCTGCAATTGAGACTGACAGACACACTGCTTTGTACACATTGTTCATTACATTGCATTCAAGCAATGACTGATTACAATACACATTTCCAACATATTGTATGCCATTATCCAACACAATCTCTTATGTCACTACCATTTTATGAATGATTGTATGAGTCAACCTACAATGATGACAAGGTAACTGACATTGGGTGTTGTTGAAAATGGACTACCCATGCCCCAAATCCTCACCAAACAGTTGACACTGATCCAACAAATGCCATGGCCATACAGACACAAAGTCAAAGGAAGATATCTGGTCTACAGTACTGAGTGCATGATCTTTCATGAGCAATAGCAGTGTGCATGTCATATCATTGTACACACATAGTACACAATGGCATACCAAACATTTTTTGTACACACTATTTCAAAACTCATGGTAGCAAAGCTTGTCTGCCATTTTTAATCCAACAGGGGATGCTGTGGTGCAGGGTTGTTGCTGTAATGTGCTGTGAGGCATTGAGGTACACACAAACCCAATCTAGGAGATGCGTCACGTTGTAAAGCCCTGCGCCATAAGGAGGCGTTCTGGCGCAGGGGGGGGGCCTTCCTGCACAGGAGCGGCTCCGAAAAGTGGCTGAGTGTAATCTATAAGATTTCACTCAGACACTTTCAGCCCAATGCTGCATCAAAACCCTGCGCCTGCTTTAAGCAGGCGTAGGTCTTGACGCAGCATTATGAAGATGGGGCACACCCAAGCCTTGCTGGAGCTGCGTTGCGCTTGCAACGCAACTCCAGCAATGCGCCACCTTTACGGCACAGATGCGTCACGCATCTGTGACATTTTTGCACCATGGTACACGGCATTGTACATGCCGCGGACCATGGGTGGCGGAGGTGTGGTGCACTGTGGCGCAAATTAACTGCTGCATCCCTGTGGATGCGCCAGTTAACATAACTGTACCCCATGGTGTTTTGGTGGATGTTACATGTTGTATGGAGTGCATACCTAGGGATTAACACATTGCATACCATGCTGCAACAGTACATCATCGTAGTACACCAAACAAATTTGCTATGTTTGCCTACGCATATCTGCATCCTGTCCAACAGGGTAGGACCCTGCCATACGCTGTGGAGGGTGTTGTCCCTGAGATGCTTATCACTCAAGTTGCACTGCCACTCAAACAACACACAAACATGCATGTTGCATCTCCTTCATGTAATTTCCAAGCTGTCTTAGCAGGGAATGCTATACCCAAGACTCTTTCATCGCACCTACCTATATGTCATGCAGTCAGATTAACCAACTTTGTGAGTATGCTTCACATTGCACCACTGTGTGGATGTCCATTTAAGTGGAAGGAGTGTTCATCACACTCAGTGACAGCTACTTATTTCACACATAGCCCACATTAAGGGTGAGTAATTGCCATATCCAACAGGTAAGGAGGACACTCTGTCTATTCATGCAATTGAATGACCGATTAGTGACAATGGATGCGAGGGGACTGATGTATACGTTGAAGAGGGTGGGACTGAGTGAAGATCCTTGTGGAACGCCGCAGATGACTTCAGAGGCTTCCAATTTGTACGTGGTGAGGCGGACTCTCTGGGTTCTTCCAGCAAGGAAAGAGATGATCCAGTCCAAAGCTTTTCCTTGTATTCCGATGTTGCAGAGGCGTTGTAGAAGAGTGCTATGACAGACTATGTCAAAGGCTGCGGAGAGGTCCAGTAGGATGATGGCAGCTGTTTCTCCGTTGTGCAGTAGAGTTCAAATGTCATCTGTTGCTGCGATGAGGGCGGTCTTGGTGCTGTGTTTGTCTCGGAAGCCAGACTGTGTTGGGTGGAGGGAGCTATTGGATTCGAGGAAGGCGGCAAGCTGACTGTTGACAGTTTGCTCAATGACTTTGGCAGGGAAAGGGAGGAGTGAAATGGGGCGGTAACTCTTAAGTTCAGTGTTGTCTGCTGTGGGTTTCTTCAGGAGGGCGCTGAGTTCCGCAGGTTTCCAACTTTCCAGGAAGGTAGCAGAGTTGAGGGAGCAGTTGATGACATCTCGGAGATGGGGTGCGATAATGGAGTCTGCTTTGTTGAAAATGTGGTGTGGACAAGGGTCCTGAGTGAATAGAGTTCATCAGGTGGATGGTGTCTTCAGTGGTGATAGTGTTTCAGGCGCGAAGGTTGTTGGTGGGGTGTTTTTGTTTGCAGGTGGGTGGGGTGGACTGGTTCCCAAAGCTGTTATGTATGTCAGCAATCTTGTTGTGTATGAACGAGGCTAGAGAGTCGCAGAGGTCTTGAGAGGGAGTGATGTCATTGGTACCGGCAGTGGGGTTGTAGACTCTTTGACGATGTTGAATAGTTCCTTGCTGTTGTGGGCGTTGTTGTTGAATCAATCCTTGAATGATGATTTCTTGGTGGTTTGGATCAGTTGGTGATGTTTGCGGGTGACGTTCTTGAAGGTGGGCAGGTTCTCAGTGGTTATTATTTTTTCACAATGCTTTTTTAAGGGTGCAACAGATCTTCTTGAATTTCTTGAGGTCATCATTGAACCAGGGGGCTTTTTTGCTAGCTTATCTGATTTGATGGTTTTTCAAGGGTGCTAATTTATCACCGCTGTCGGTGATCCATTGTGTGAGGTTGATGGCTGCTTGGTTTGGGTCCGATGATTTGGTAGGAGGGTTTTGGTGAAGCAATGTGAAGAGCTGGTCAGTGGTACTTTTTTTCCTGTTTCTGCGGGGGATTGGTTGTGGGTGGTTGTGGGTTGTGGTCTTTTTGTAGTTGAAGTGAATGCAGCGGTGGTCAGTCCAATGGAGTCCTGTGGGGTGGATGAAGGAGATGAGCTTGCTGGAGGAGAAGATTGTGTTGAGCGTGTGCCCGGCATAGTGGGTGGGGGTGTCAACAAGTTGTTTAAGTCCGAGATTTGCAAGGTTGTCCAGAAGAGTGGTGGAGTTGTTGTCGTTGTTCTTTTCCAGGTGGAAGTTGAGGACTCCCAGTTGGATGTAGTCCTCAGAGGGGAGGGCGTGTGGGCTGATGCAGTCAGTGATGTCTTCGCTGAATTGTGTGCAGGGTCCAGGTGGTCTGTAGATGAGGGTGCCTCTGAGTGTGGTCTTGGGGTCGATGTGCATTTGGAAGTGAAGGTGTTCGGCAACTGCGAGGGAGTTGTCAGAACTGGTCGTGATGCAGATCGTGTTCTTATGGACAATGGCGATGCCTCCTCCTGTTTGGTTGATGCGGTCCTTTCGGATGATTTTGGAGCCGTTTGGGATGGCTATGGTCATGTTGGGCACTGATGACCGTTCATACAGGTTTCAGTAAAAAATGCGATGTCTGGCGATGTGGTGTCGAGTAGGTTCCAAAGTTCAGTTGCGTGTGTGTGAACTGAGCGGGTGTTCAGCATGATACACTTCAGGTGGTCAGTTATGGAGCTTTGTTTGAAGTTTGAGGATTTGGTGTGGGTCCTGATGCAGTTCAACTTGCAGGAGTGGCAGGTGAAGGGTCCATGGGTGAGTCCTGGTGTGGTTTGGTAGCTGTCTGGAAGACGGCCAGAGTTCCGTGCAGAGAGGATAGCGGCATCGTACTTAATGCGGGTGGAGTGGGTTTTACAGGGGACAGGGGGTCTGGTGCTGGGCACAGTCCAGGCGCGGACGGGCGTACTCAGGCTTACCTTTGGCACACCTTCAGCGCACATAGGGCGCTTCCACTGCGCGTGAACCCTGCGCGTAGGCTGTTGTGACATAAGTGGATAGTGGAGGGGGCAGAGCGAGCGAGGAGCAGCTGGGATGCGGGAGCGGAGTGGAGAGCCGGGCTGGGAGGCACAACAAACAAACAACTAAATGGCAGCAAGCCAAAACTGAAACAGGACGAGATTGTAGGCCAACCTGAAAATCACTATTAAATGGACAGTGGCACCAGCACAATCAGACACAAAAAAATTGAAGTAGGCAAAGCGAGCAGTGCACAGAACAATAATTAATGAAGAGCAGTCTTGCAGTAAAGCGCTATGCAAACAATGTTATCAGGCACAATAAATTGCAGGCAGCAATGCGCAAATAAAATCACAGGCAATGAGCAGTCACGCAGTAAGCGCTACGATACCAATGAAAGGGCATTAATTTATTGTCATTTACATATGTAGATATGGATATGTGTGACTAACTATTGTAGTCATTGTTGAAAAAATACAAGAACTATCGTGGGTCTGAGAACATTTATAGCTGCAATAAACACCATCACCCGTGACAGGGATATGCTCACTTATTTGTACTTACCTGTTGTGTGTTCTGTCGTTTCTCTGGCGGCACTGTCCTGACCGGCAATTCCTAGCACTATTTCTTCTGGTATGACTTTTGCCACTTGCTCCTCTAGTTCATCGAGGTCCTCCTGGTCTGCTGGGCTGCCTTGCGGTTTGCCGCAAGTTTTTCTTTTGTGCGGCGCTTACAATCATGCCACCTTTTTTTGCAGTCAATGACAGTCCTCTTGGCCTGAGCTACACTATTTATTTTCAGTACAATTTGCCTCCATATTGCTTCTTTTTTGCCATGGGGCAACTTTGAATTTATAAACAGCTGATGCTGGTACTTGGTGACCTCTGCCACCAGGATTTCATTTTCCTCATGGCTGAAATTTGACTTCCTTTTCCGTTTGGCATCAACCTGTGCCTCTGGGCTTCTGCTTGCAAGATTTTCCTGGGGGTCCTGGCTGCTGGTATGTGCTTCTTCCATTTGTGTTTGTCTTCTCTGGTCCACAGCTATCTCAAGAGCAATTTGCGTCACTTATCCTGCTGCCTTTTCACGCATCCCGCACTTTACAGTGTTGCGCCGGCGCCGCAATGGCGTTGCGTGTCGCAAAAGACCTTACGTGACTTTTCCTTACGCTGCGTCAGGCTACTTGCAGCAGTTTTGCGGCACCTACGTCACTTTGTCTGATGCAGATTGCCCGGTTGCGACACGCTGCGTTAACTCATTGATTTGGCGCTTCACCATTGACTTGCGGCGGCGCAAGACTTTTGACGCATCTCTGCGTTGCGGGAGAGTTGCCTCACTCATCATAAATCTGACCCTAGGTCTGTTGGCTTTCTAGCACTTTACAACAGCAGCAAAGCCATTTCTTTTTTCTAAAAATGAGGCATAGACTACAAGTAATGTAAAACGAGGCGCTCATATAAATATATTCAGTATTCTGAGTGGTAACACACACTGGAGATGAAGTGGGAGCGATTTACAAAATAATGATGAAGAGAGGCCAGGGAGACAAAGAAGCGAGGCCAGGGAGACGAGCATAAAAGACGAATAGCCAAATGCGTGGGAGTACAAGTCTTAAATTGAACAGTAAGATAAATAGAAAGCCATAGTCGGGAAGCAGCGCGGTGAAACATGTAAAATCCTGTATAATTACTCTTTCTAAGAATAAATGTAAATGTTATTTAGCCTTAGACACTTAATGTTTTACTTTCCTGTCCACTCACTACATTCATTTTCCCTCCGTTTACACAAGAAGTAAACATGTACTTTGTCTGGCTTTAAGCAATGGAAATGAACTCGAGGTGGCCTTCTAACAAACCCCAGCGCACCGAGCCTTACAGCCAGCATGGAAATAACACTGCAGAGTCACCCAGGGCTTGCAATTAGGGCAGAAGCCTGGACGTTTCACCCGCTGCCTTTTACTGCCTATCAGTAAACACGCAGCCCTGGGGGCCGGTCGGCCACATCTCCACTGCCCCCCTCCCACCCGGGCAGCGCTTCTTATTAACGAAGCTGGTTTTACACTCTTAAAAACTTGCCTACCTAGCTTATCTCTCTATGTGTGCGGCGGACCCCACCAGCGTGAAGGACGGACGTACCTCCTGTCTGTGTTCTGTTCGCCGGCCGGCTTTCCTCCTGCTCAGAGTCCGCTTCCCTGGTCTCTGAGGAAGAGTCTTCGTGTGTGTTGCTGCCGCTTCGTGCTCTCTCCCCCTCTTGCTGGGGTGGTGCTGGTCTTCTCCCTCTCTCGGCCGCCGTGGTCTTCTCCCTCTCTCGGCCACCGTCCTCGACCTCCTGGCTCCTTCTCTTCTCGCCGCGAATCAATCCTGGGGGGAATGGGAAAATGGGTGCCTCGCTCCTTCTCTTTTAAGGTGGAAACGGGCGGAAAGACGGCGAACGGCGGAAACAGCAAATTTCGCGGGCTTTTTGCCAAATATCGCGGCATTTCCAGAGATCGGCCGATTTCGTGATTTTTTTTTGCAAATCGCGAAATCGCGATAAGCTGGAGGGTCTGTTTGAGTGACGTTAAGTCCAATCATACGTCAAACTCTGTACCTTCAAAGTATAAATATGCCTACATTTGCCCAGACAAACACACAGTGGTTTGGAGCAGATCGACTAACTACTTGCCTGACGCCCTGTAGCAGCAAGTGCCGAAGGAAGCCGACCCTCCAGCTGACGCACTCAGAGACGCTGTCTTTTCTCCTGCCGAGAAATCCAGCTCCAATGTTTCCAGGCTACCCTTGCGGGTTGCTGGGAAATAGAGTCCTGAGAGGGAGATGCAAGACCTCCTTCAATCTAAACCAAGGTAAGGAGCTGATTAGACCCTTTGAGAATTCTTGGAATAGATTCTTGGCAAAGAATACTAAAACTTGAGCTACACCTCATTTACTTCTTCCCTCGTACTAGACTTAGGTTAGGTACACCGGGGTAGGCGTATTTTAGAAACACCAGTCGAGTACTTTTAGTCATTATTTTATTACTGTATGTATTTTATACGTTTTAGGCAACTTATGGCTTAGAAACCATATCATGCTTTTACAGTACTACTTTATAATATTTTTTGTATTATATGCCCTGTACTTTATAACCAGTATTACGATTGTAGCAGTACATTTCTTATGCTTGAGAAAGAAGACTGTTCAATAAATACCTTTTATTGAAAACGCCCATCTCTATTTTCTCAGCACCTCTGGTGAAACGAAGCATGCACGATTGACTAGGTAACATAGTTATCTATTGTTTCCGTGACTATAGAGATTGATTTCTTATTCTTGGGAAACAAAGTTGTCATGTTTATGCGGTTGTCAGAAAATAATCCCTTCTTGTTTATTCGAGAAAGTTTCTAGCGACCTCTGAGCTAGCTGGCACCCACAATTAAGTTTAAAATATACGATAGAGACCTAGTCGACCTCAGTCCTATGTGTAAACTATAGTATATGTTATTCCAATGCGCAGAGCCTATTGGGAATATAGGAACTACACTACACTGAGATTTAACCATTCAAGAAATTCTCGAAGCTGTTCAAGGGGGCCGCGCCATATAAAAAAGATATGTTCAATTTCAATTCAAAAGCTTTATTTCGACAGCTTGTCATAAAAGCATTGAACACCCTATCTATACAACAATAAATACTAAGCTAAAAATACAATCCAGTAGTAAAATTCACATTAAACTAGTTAAGCTGTCGCTTTATATTAGGCAGTTTAAAAAAAACACATAATTAAAAAGCTTTTTACATCCATACATCTTAATTAGTTGATCTGGGGAACATGAAAATCACATTACATTTTCTGAGTCTCTGCTTGCTAAAGTGCGAGTGCGTATAATCCATGCCCACCCTAAAAATTTTGCCACTGCAATTGCTAAATAAGGGGAACAGTCAGATTCCAATATTCTGTGCGCCACAAGACACCTACGTGTCCCCAAATTCTGACACGCTGGTTTTAACCACCTTTTTCTTGGGCGGACGTAGAGGGGGCAGACAAACAAAACGTTTGGAACATCCTCTACTGGGACTTTACAATGGTAGCATTTGTTGGACTTATTCGGTGACCACTTTTGAGTGAAGACATTAAGGGGCAAAGTACCAATTCCAAATTGTAGATATAATTTTCTGTCCATAAATTTTATAATAAAGTCCCAGTATGCTTCACAGGACGGGGTGGATTTAATCTCTAGAAATCAGCTGGTTAATTTAGAATTTGAATTGGAACAAAAGATAGATTGCCAAATCATATCCCAATACATTTTTTTAAGGGTCTCATTGGGAGGGAAGCCAGTTATATCTGTGTTGGTCCAGAGATGATCAAGATGAAGCTTTGCCAACAGCCTCTGAATTTCTTTGCACCATTCAATAGTGTGAAATCGGTCACACTTGATGATGTCCATAAGTGCAGACGCATAGTGGCCTAGCTCAGGCGTTGTCATAATCCGCCTCCAGAAAGTAATGGGCGCAGCCGAGCCAGGTCCTCAATCTTTTTCCTTCCCAATTCAAACATTAGAGGAACAATTGGAGTGCTCTGTGGGGCACCAACCAGGCACCGTAGGAACTTGTTCTCGGTCAAGGTCAATTCCTTCAGGTTAGCAAAACCCCACAATTATGAGCCATATAAACATGCACTTAACACCTTCATACTATAGATCTCTAGAGCTGGAGATATAGGTTTAGTTAGTGAGGTTTTGTGTTTGAGTGCTACAGCACCTGCTAGTTGAGGGAACTTCAAAACTGCAGTGTCTATATGGGTCTTCCATTTCATGTTGCCCTGCATGGAAATGCCTAAATATGTAAAAGCGTCAACCTGCTCCAGAGCAATCCCATTGTCGGTGAATATGCCCTTGAATGCTTTAGATGGATTCATGCACATAAACTTTGTCTTGGATGTATTTAACTCTAAACCCCGATTCTGGCAGAATTCCCCAAAAGCGTTTATTGCCTTTTGGAGGCCACTAGGGGTTCGCGAGACCAGCAGCGTATCATCAGCAAACATAAGTACTGGGACACGAACCCCGTCTAATATTGGGGCATCTGTAGGGGATTTCATTAGGTAATCTACTATGCCATTAATGTATATTGAGAACAAGGTGGGGGCCAGGACACATCCCTCCTAACCCCACGCTCTACGGGGAATGGATCAGTTACTTCGCCCTGGGCCCCCCATCTAATCCTGGCATAGTTGTGTTCATGCATACGAACTAACAGTGTAAGTAATTCGGGACTTATGCCAACTTCTGCAAGGACACTCCACAATTTTTGCCGTGGAACTAAGTCAAATGCTGACTTCAGGTCAACAAATACATCATACAACGGGCCGTCACTCAAGGTCACGTTTCTCCAGTATAAAGCTAGAAAGTAAAAGACCTGATCAATGGAGCTTGTTAGTGGGCGAAAACCTGCCTGAAAGGGAGATAAAATTTCCTTCTCGGTTATCCAGGCTTGTAGTTTGTTTTGCACTAAGCGCCCCATCAGCTTTTGTGCAGAATCAATGAGACTGATCGGTCTGTAATTAATGGGTAGTGCCTTGTCCCCTTTTTTAAAAACTGGGATAATTTCCGCTCCCTTCCAGGACTTTGGGATTGGGGCACCCACGCGAGTGAGTTGGCTAACCACATGAAGTATTGGCACCATGAGTCCCGGTCACTTAGGAATACATCGGCTGGGATTCCGTCCATACCTGGCTCTCTCCCCCCAGTCACCCCATCTAGTGCAGTGTTCACATCGCCTAGAGGGAACAATTCCCCTTTGTAAAAAACCATGGGGGGCGGTTCACACTGGCAGAGATCTTGTTTACATGCGTACTGTGGCTTAAAAAAATCTACCCATGAATTCTTTGCAACATTATTTTGGGGGCGCTCTGCTACCCCCCCTCTATCCCATTTAACAATTGCCCAGAATTGTTTTTGGTTCTTGGACGCACATGCAAGCTTTAAGTCAAGCCAAAGATTTTCGTTCCATTTCCTTTTTGCTTTCATTTGGGCCTTTCTATAAACATCCCTGGCTATCCTCACCCCTACTGGATTTCTATTCCTAAGTTCCAAGATGAGTTTCTGACGAGCACTTCTGCAAGATTGGTCATACAACCCCTGTCTGGGAGGTGGCTTAGCCGCCTTACTTTTGCTTACTGATTTTAAAAAGAGCCCTTGCAGTTTGGAAAAGAACTCATTATGAGCTACTTCCATGGATTTAATAAAATTAGGTTTGGTGGAATGTTTTATGGTGGCTACCTCAGTGACTACTACTTGCTTAAGATCTTCTAATGTCTCTTGCCTTTCGACCAATTTGGCCCTCCTTACGTGCCGCTGGTTGACCAACGGCAATTCTAATTGGGGCACTCCCCATTTACTATCTTCCTCTGTCGACAGAGCACAATCCTCCTGTCCCAGAGGTTCGAAGGTAGTATTCAGGTCGCCTCCCACCATAATGGATAGATTCGGTGAAAGATGTTCAAGTTCATTGTCTAGGGCTGTTATCACCTCAGATATCTCCCCCCCTGCAACTCCCCTGGCATATATATTAAAAATGGCTGACCCTTGGCCATTTGCCCAAGTGATCGTAATAGACAGTATGTCATTGGAATTTAGGATTCTTTCTTGGATCCTACAATGCAATGATTGTCTGACCCAGATTAACAATCCTCCTTACGGCCGCCCTTTCGGGTTCTTTTGAGCTGGGACAAAAAAGTTTAGATATCCAAGCCGGAAAACTGGGCTTAATGCCCAAGTTTCCTGGAACAAAATTATATCATACTGTTCTATAAACTCATACCATTCCGGGGAGGCCAGTTTGTTTGCTATTCCAGCAAGATTCCATGAAAGGAGGGTTAATCTTCCATTATTTAGATCTGGGTTATTTAGAGCCTGGGATGGCATTAAATCACAGCCAGAGGGCTCTGCTCCTCTATTTAATAGTGGACTATGTGTTCTATTACCACTAGGATTGCTAAGGTCGGGCATAGTAATCCCACCTCGATATTCCACCAATGTGTTAACAATCCTCCTTGCCAAAGCGTCCTGGTCAATCCCATGCTCTACTATATAGTCCTCTACCCTGCTATCAGACCAAGCTACATTAACTGTCCTTCTCTTGTCTCTACAAGATCTTTTATTATTGAGCGTGGTAATAGTTAGATGTTCGAGAGCTTCATGCCTATGACGTCAGTCACAATCGTTTAGATTTGAGAGTGCAGAGAATCTATTTTCAAGAGACACACCCGACTACTATACGGACAACTCCTATTCCCCTTGTTGGCCACAGTATTCCATTTTGTTCTTAATATTGTGGGATTTGAGATGTTACCACGCCTAGTGTAGAAGAAATCCAATGTTAATGGGATAATCTCAGCTGTTCTACGTTGGGGCGGGTATATTTTGGACAGAATGTTCGGAAGGACGTCCGGACCTGAAAAGTGCAACACCACACAATCACCCCTACATTTTTTGTTGCTGCTTCCAATCCCTTCAACTCTTCTTGCCTTAACTATCTCCTCTGCCAACTGTTGCATGCCCCCAGGTGAGAACACCATATTTTGGGTTAGCCAGTGCAACGCCTTACTAATCAGCGAAGGTGCAGATTCTATCTGGCCAGGTTTCAAATGGGGGACATTAGCCAACACCAATACCAGGGGGGAAGCCTCGACAATAAGTTCTACAGGGCCTTTCTTTGTACTATATGTGGTGTGCTTATCTCTTGATGACAAAGAACCCCTTCCGCTAAGTTCTATCCCCCTTCTGCCTGTAAAATTGTCCTAGGTGGCAGGGAAGTTACATTCTCTCCTCCCCCTGACAAATGATCTGTAGGAGCTATTTTAGGCTCTAACCTAGATACTACTTGGTTTGGGATATCTCCCACTTCATCTAGGGTCTTCTTTAATAATCCCCCTAGTCTATGGACCTCCTCAGTTAGTTGGTTGATCTTAACAAGCAATGGTTGTGTAATGGCTTTTATCTTCATGTCCAACAAGTTTACTATTCTCTTGAGGTGGTCTTCGTCCAGGTGTGATTTTCCCCAGTTTGACCCCCGACCATCTACTGTATCAATCTTAGTGGGTGGGGTATTTGGTTTCTTTTTGCTTGAGCGCAACCCACCACGCTTTGAGTGACCCTTGTCCCCCCCTCTAGATGCTCTTGGTGCAGGTACAGGTGCCGGGGGCTCATCCTCAATTTGTACTATTTCCTCTTCAGGTGTAATCTCCGTGTCAGTCCCAGCTATTGCCTCTATGAGTTGTGTTAGTGTGTCATTAACAGGCTGGTCCTGTGATGCGGGATCATGGCTAATGTCTGGCTCAAATGTATTTACAAGGATGTCTCCCACCACGGTGGGAGTGGCGGTAGGGGATGTACTCAGGCCCAAGGAGGACCTTCTATCATTATTAATTTTGGTGACCACCTGGACCAGATAATTATCCATAGTGTTTGATACTAGGGGGGTCTTTATCTTAGACATGGCGACTAAACGCCGCTAATAGCCCTCTCCTAGTTATTCTCAATGAGTGGCAATAGAACAAGAAAATTGTGTATTAACAGATCTTATTGCAAATTTAGTACCAGCTTTACCTACAGCAGCAAAATATTTATCAAACAACTCACAATAATGATTTAAGCAGAGCTACTGGCCCAGTCCAGTCACGGCCAGTCTTGGACTGTCTTAGACTGTCCGCCCTTTGTCCGGGCTTCTTCCGGGCGTCCCCCGTTGCGGGCGGACCCCAGCTTTCTAGCGCCTCCAGGCGCAAGGTGGTGACGCGCTCACTGAGCGCCAAAGCAGTGCCCCCTGGGAACTCTAGTTTCTCCACATAGCGGCCGGAGGTGTAGGTAGCGCGGCGGCGGGAGAACTCTGAGTTGGAACCCAGTGCCCAGCGGGGAGCAGTTAGGAGCTGTGGTGATTGCCCAGAGGTCCAGTGGAAAGTAAGATGCCCAGCAGTGTTTCCAAGAAATGCATTTTCATAAAACGGTGAGATTTCGTTGTATATATGTCTTTCCTCGAATGCCCCCATGTAGGTGAAGGCCAGACTTTGTGCACAGGTGACCCCCATGCCGGTACCTTTAATTTGGATATACAAGTCATCCTTGAATGAAAATATGATGTTTAGTAGGACCGGTGTGCAGTCTAAATATCGAGTTTTTTTTAGCGACTAGACAGAATATCGACTACAGAATATCGACATGGCAGTAATATCGAGGTAAGTAATATCGATGTTAATTTTATCGATTTTGAAGTGTATTTAAAAATGTCGAAGTATAGAATATCGAGTAGTTAATATAGAGTGTAGAAAATATAGAGTTTGTATATGTAAAAAATATCGAATGTCAAAATAGTGTCAGAATATCTAAAGAGAAAATATCGACTGTTAAAATATCGATTAGTGGAATGTAGAATGTTAATAATGTTATAATTTTAGTAAAATTCAGTTTGTCTGTTTAATGTAATAAAATATGTAAATAATATTTTTTAAAAATGTAGTTAAAAATAATACAAATTTTTAGGAGCGGGTTGTGGGTTTTTATGGGAATAGGGTGGGAAGTGTTTTAACCCCTTCGATGCTGATGACGAGCTGAGCTAGTCATGAACCGCGGGATTTTTAAATCTTCAGCGCACAGCGGGAAAATGCGCCGCACCGATGTTAAAATATATAGAAATACATTTAAATAAATGTATAATAATTGTAAACTTTAGTAAAAATGTATGTTTTTGTACCGGGTTGTGGGTTTTTAGGGGAATAGGGTGGGAAGTGTTTTAAAATATTTATAAATTAAAAATCCAAAATAATTTTAAATTTATTTAAATTTCGAAATTATTTTGAAATTCATTACGAAATTATTGTGAAATTATTTTTCAAAATGTAGAAATTATTTTGAAATTATTTCGAAATTATTTTAAAAATTATTAAAATATAGAGAATTATTTGAGAATAATTTCTAAATTTATGTGAAAATGTCCATTACAATTTATAAATTAATTATAAGTTAATGTTGAAAATAAATAGATTATTGATTAACAATTTAGATATTTATATGAAAATAATTTGGATTGAAAATTCAAATTTTACCTTTAAATTTAGACTTTTTGGGGAAAATCAAATCAAAAATAATTCCAAATTATTATTTTAAATTTGAATATTTGAAAATAATTTCTAAATTAATTTAACATGTTTTATTTAAATTTAGTTTTTTTGATACTAATTTCAAAATTAATGTGAAAATATTTATTTACATTTATAAAACAAATTCAAATTATTTTAGAAAAAAATAAAAATTATTAAATGTAAATTTGTAATAACATTTTAAATGTTATATTGTATGAGATATTTAAATTAACAGGATTGTTTTGTAGAATTTTTGTCAGTTATATGGTTTTAGTTTCCAGTATCTTTCATGAGTTTTTATTTGGTGGATTGGGAATAGTAATTTATATGGGTTTACTGTCCAGCACCTTCCCTGAGTTAATACTTGGTGGAGTGGGAATAGTAATTTATATGGGTATATTGTCCAGCACCTTCCCTGACTTTATAGTTGGTGGAGTGGGAATAGTAATTTATCTGGGTTGAATGTCCAGCACCTTCCCTGACTTTATACTTGGTGGAGTGGGAATAGTAATTTATATGGGTTTACTGTCCAGCACTTTCCCAGACTTTATACTTGGTGGAGTGGGAATAGTAATTTATATGGGCTGAATGTCCAGCACCTTCTCAGACTTTATACTTGGTGGAGTGGGAATAGTCATTTATCTGGGTTGAATGTCCATCACCTTCCATGAGTTTATACTTGGTGGAGTGGGATTAGTAATTTATATGGGTTGAATGTCCAGCACCTTCCCAGACTTTATACTTGGTGGAGTGGGAATAGTAATTTATCTGGGTTGAATGTCCAGCACCTTCCCTGAGTTTATACTTGGTGGAGTGGGATTAGTAATTTATATGGGTTGAATGTCCAGCACCTTCCCAGACTTTATACTTGGTGGAGTGGGAATAGTCATTTATCTGGGTTGAATGTCCAGCACCTTCCCTGAGTTTATACTTGTTGGAGTGGGAATAGTAATTTATATGGGTTGAATGTCCAGCACCTTCCATGAGATTATACTTGGTGGAGTGGGATTAGTAATTTATATGGGTTGAATGTCCAGCATCTTCCCTGAGATAATGCTTGGTGGAGTGGGAATAGTAATTTATATGGGTTTACTGTCCAGCACCTTCCCTGAGTTAATACTTGGTGGAGTGGGAATAGTAGTTTGTGTGGGTTTACTGTCCAGCACCTTTTCAGACTTTATACTTTGTGGAGTGGGAATAGTAATTTATCTTGGTTGAATGTCCAGAACCTTCCCTGAGTTTATACTTGGTGGAGTGGGAATAGTAATTTATATTGGTTTACTGTCCAGCACCTTCTCTAAGTTAATACTTGGTGGAGTGGGAATAGTTATTTATATGGGTTTACTGTCCAGCACCTTCCCTGAATTTATACTTGGTGGAGTGGGAATACCAAAATCTTTTAAGAGATATACATTTTGGTTTGTAGAATATTACAATTATTATTTCTCAGTAAATATATTAACTATGGTAGTAATTTTAATTATTGTTATATTAATAGTAGATTGATAAACAACTCCCAATTTTTTGAATTTAATAAAAATTATTTATAAATTAAAAATATTTTTGCATTATATTTTATTTAGAAAATTAAAAAAGGAGACACACACGTGTTTAAGGGAAAACTTTTACAAACTGTTTATTAAGATGTAAAAAGAAATGTGAATTAGAGGAAAAGTTTTTATTTGCAGTTTAATTTTGTAAGTGAATAGTTTGAAAAAAAATAATTGCAAGTAAATATTTGTATATTAAAAACATTTATAAATTGCAATGAACTTTTTATGTTAATTCACATATATTGCAAATGTCAATTTTTATAACAAATATAATTACTTAGGGCCAGATGTAGGTAGGCCGTTACCGATCGGTAACGGCCGAAAATACCGATTTTGGGCCCTTACCGATCGGTATACAGCCATCGACATGTAGGGCAAAGAAAAAAGTCAAAATCGGAGCGAAAACCGATTCGGAATGAGTACCGAATGGAAAAGAAACCGATACGTACATACCGAAAATCGGATATGTAACGAATAGGAAACACACCGAATCGGATGCAAACACCGATTCGGTCCATGTACCGAATCGGTAGTGACACCGAATCGGAAATTAACCGAATCGGTCCATGTACCGAATCGGTTGTGACACCGAATCGGAATCAAGCCGATTCGGTCCATGTACCGAATCGGTAGATACACCGATTCGGACATAAGCCGAATCGGAGAACCTACCGATTCGTCAGAATCACCGATCGGGAAATTCCCCGAATCGGACAGATGGGGAGATGTAGGGAGGCACAGAAACACCGATTTCGGCTCAAAATCGGTAGAATTCACTCTGTATTTACCATGGATTACAATCAGGTGGTAAACAACTCCAACCCATAAAAACAGCCCCAAAATGCATTGCAACTTGCAGGATGGCAGCTTTTTATGTAATTGCGAGGCGGCTACGGCTACAGCAGGAAGGACAGAGGGAATGGCAAAGAAATGAACAGGTCTACAGACGGAGGATAACCCTGTTCATGCTCACAGAGGCAGAGATCCTACAGAGATACAGGCTGGACTCCGACACCATTCTTGAGCTCATCAGGGACCTCAAACCATTGTTGGGCCACCCCACCCCAAGGGCACACGCCATCCCAGCACACGTCCAGGTGCTATGCAGCCTACACCTGCTTGCGTCTGGCAGCTATCAAGTGGAGTTGCAGCGGCAGGAGGGGTGACCCAGAGCAGCCTGTCAAGGTTCTTCCACACATTCCTTGACGCCATGATACACAGGATGGACCAATACATCTCTTTCCCTGCAACCCACGCAGAACTGCTACAAACTAAGGCTGACTTCTACCAGATGGCACAATTTCCCCAAATCATTGGCTGCATAGATGGCATGCACATTCCGATTTGCCCACCAGCGGACACAGAATACATATACCGCAATCGGAAGTCTACGCACACCATCAACGTGCAGGTGATCTGCAATGCGAAGTGCACCATCACAGACCTGGTAGCAAAATTCCCAGGGAGTACCCACGACTCCTATATTTTCCAACAGAGCGGCATCTATGCACGGCTGATGGCTGGCGAATTTGGTGAAGGATACCTCCTAGGTGAGACACATCATCAGACCCCCATAACACAAAGTAGCTAGGTGTAATACATGTATGCATGTGTGTAATGTTACCCCTTTCCCTTCCAGGCGACAGTGCATATGCCCTCCGCTCATTCATACTCACCCCCTACCTCAACCCCTCCACACCTAGCCAAAGGAGGTATAACCGGGCCCACAAAAGCACAAGGAATGTCGTCGAACGGACCTTTGGCATCTGGAAAAGTAGATTCAGATGCCTGCACAAGAGTGGAGGTGCAAGGCAGTATACCCCCATCACCTGCTGCAAGATCATAGCTGTATGTGCAATGTTACAGAACCTTGCGGTGAAGAAGGGCACGGAGGTGGAGTTGTCTGACTACGAGGACCATGACGACGACGAAGCTGTGCCACTAACACAGCCAGCTGGGGTGTCTACGCCAAGTGATGGCAGATACAGACGTGAGGAGATTACAGAAAACTATTTCTGAGTGAGTACAGATGCACAGACAGGTAAATGGCTGTGGTGAAAATCAAATTTTAATACTGTTGCAACACAGGTACTGCACTGATGTGCAACAAAAAAAAGTGTAATAGCAAAGAAAACAAAAGTCTAAGGTCCAGGTTGCTTCACCCGCCCTTGCAAGCCTACTTCTTTGAGCGCTTGGCAGCCCCACTGGGGTGTCCCTCACCCCCTTCAGAATGTCCTGCGGCTTTTGCGGAGCGCCTGGTGCTCCTGCGTGGCTCTGACGCAGCGCTGGCCGGGCTGCTGCGGCTGCTGCTGTCCCCAGCATCCCCCAGGTCCAGGGCAGGATTTGCGGCAGTGTTTGAGATAATCATGGCCTCCATTGCTGTAGTGATGCGGGCCATTCCCCTTGTTATCTCGGCGGTATTTTGGGTGAGACTTGACTCCATGTTGGCACCGCGCTGACAGAGTTGCGCCGTTGCAGCAGCAAGGCGGCTTATGGAGCGGTTTTGGACGCGGGCATCCCGCCTGCGCGACAGCTCATGCTCCTCTAGTCTGCGGCATAACTGGGTAATGGCAGTGGTTAGCCTGCCTAGACCTGCTGCTACCTCCTTGTTGGTATCTACAAAGGCCTGAAAACCTTTCACCATTTCCCCCATCTGCAGGTTGTGCTGCAGGAGCTGGCGTTGGCAGGCCATGATGGACTTCGCCTGCTGCCTTTGGATCTTCACCATATTCCCTTCAAGGCCCAGGAAGACACTGCCCTCCGGTGCTGGCGCTGCAGTGCTGGGAATGGCACGGCGCTGGGTACTGCTGCTGCCGGCCTGCTGAGTGGGCTGGGGTGCCACTGGTGGGGGTGTGGTGCTGGCCGGGGCCTGAGCCCCTGCTCCCAGGATGGGGGTTACTGGAGCCACAGCCATAATCGTGGCAGGAGCTGGTGTAGGTGGATGGAGGTCCCTTGTCGGGGAGTTCTCTGGGGAGAACAGCAAGGGGGGTGTGCTCGGCATTTGTGGGGAGTGAAGTAGATCATAGTCAATTGCCAGGTCTCCCTCAATACCCAGCCCTATGGTGTTTTCCTCCTCCTCCTCGGCAGCCTGACTCGTGCTCGGCACTGCGACTGCACTGGTAGATGGTGCTGCTGCCTCTGTTGTCTGTGGTTCTCCGCCTGATGGAGCCCCTAGGTACAAAGAAGCATTTGTAAATTGAGTGCCGATGTATTACAGTCAGTACAATTAAAGCATTCCACATGTCCTTGCATCTCCTTAGAATGTGTTCCACTGTTTCCTATCTTGTTATTCTGCACTGCCATATTTTGCTACCTTCTGCTGACTACATGTACCATGATGCTTGTCTCTTGTATGTTGGTTACAGTACTGTGCTGGGGTTTGGCTGTGCATTGTGTCTAATGGGGAGGTGTCTGGTAGGGTGTGTCATGATGCGCATGCTTCTTACCTGTAGCTGTAGCTCTGGCTGAGCTGTCCAGGGTCCCAATCCCGGTCACGCTCTCCCTCTCAATGGTGCTGGACACCAGTTCCTCCAGCTCTGTGAGGGGTGGCGCCGGGTTCCTGCCTCCACCTGTGACTCCAGCTTGCCTCTGGATCTCAGCCATCTTACGTTTGGTCAGGCTGCGGATATCATAGAAGCGCTTCTTCAGCTCATCAAGGGACCTGGGGGTGACACCCACAGCATTGACCTTTTGGGCGATTTCGCTCCAGAGCCTCCTCTTGGTGCTGTCTGGCACATTGAGGGACAGCTTCCCGAATAGCTGCCGGTGCACCCTCACCACCTCCTCAACCAACACCTGCAGCTCGATGCTGCTGAACTTTGGCTTCCTCTTCTGGCTGGACTTCTGGCTCTCACTAGGGTTTGCCATCTTGATCTGAACAGTTCTCTACCTCCTACTCCCACTGCTGCTAACTGTGAGTGTTCAGCTCAGGCTGGCTCTCCAGAAAGTTCTTAATTAGCTGCACCTGCCAGGGTTGCCCCCTGTTTGGGTGGGGGGGCTGGAATCCACCTCATTGGCTGAATCGGATTTTACCGAATCGGATTTTAACGAATCAGTAAAATCCGATTCGGATTTCGCCGATTCGGTTTCTTCAATGCATTCCTATGGGCTTTTTGCCCATGGGTGTGTTTTCATACCTCCGATTCGGTAATTGCCGAATCGTATTTTACCGACTCGGCTATTTCCGAATCGGTGGTAGCCGATTCGGCTATTTCGGTGGTAGCCGATTCGGTACTTTCCGATTCGGTCCGTGCCGAATTGGTACGTAGCGATTCACATTACCGATGCCGACCGATTCGGTATTATTTCGCTGTTTGTTTGCTACATCTCGTTTTCCGATTTCAGAATACCGATTCGGCCCGCCTCGGTATTTTGAATTCGGAAAATCCCTTTTACCTACATCGGGCCCATAGTGTACAATTTATTTCTTAATTTTAAATCACATACAAAATAGAAATATTCTTATAGTAAACATGTTGCAAATAATTGTTATATTTGTTGTACATACACTTTTTAGTATTTTATAGTACAAATCATTGATAGATACATTTTTTACAGATCTCAAAATAGTTACATTTTTGTTGGTTACAAAAGGATATTTGTTTTATAAATTAATATAATTTTTATTCAAAATATTAATAATATACATTTTTACAAAAGTAAATATTAAGAAATTAATTTTGAACTGTACATACATTTTATAATCGCATTAACGTATTTATAAGCATATGATTTAGCAGAAGGTGAATGATAAAAGTAATTTCAACATTATAATTAATTACGAAGTGTACATATAAATAATATTTTCTTTTTCATACTTCATTAAATAATGTTGTAAATCATTTTTTAAAATAAATATATATTTATAGTTCAGTTCATAGGCTTTATTACAATAAATCAAATCATAAAAGCAGCACATTAGTATAAAATGACATTTATACAGACAAATTTAAGTTAACCATTAGTTTTAAACATTTATTTTCCAAAGCATTTAAAAAATGTTTTTTTCAAAGTTCTTTAAATATCAGGGAGAATAAAAACAAAGTTATAAATTTAAGATTTGAGGTTAATCCTTCAATTAAAAAGCAAATTAAACATTAGATGCTAGCCTTTTAACTCTAATGGACCATGTCCACGATAACAAATTTAGAAAGACCCCAAACATACAATGGCCGAGTATCCGATGTTACAGTACGGAGTGCATCACTTGAGTACCTAGTGCCCATAGCCAGACATATAGGTTTGAGCCACGCGTGCCTTGGGCGCACGTAGGCCGGACAGACAAACAAGATATGCGGTACAGTCTCTGCACTAGTTTGGCAAAAGGGCAAAAAGGGGTTGTCTGGGACGGGGGCTTCCATTGGGCAGTTAAGGCGCGCACAGGAAGAGACCCTACCCTAAACCTAAAATATAAGGCCCTATCCTAAGATTTCCATACCAAATCAAGGTAGAGTTCCCGAGATGGTACATCCTTATGTCTTGGGAACTCTTCCATTACCCAGCCAAGGGTTGGGTCAATACTAACTCTATTGGTAACCCTATTCCAGTAAAGGGTCTTTATAATCGCTTTCGGGGCAGAGGACCGACTATCCCAGGCCTCGCTGAGCCCTAGCTTACCAAGGAGATATTTAACATCTTTAAGCCATTTTATTTTTTGCCATCCCACCATTGACAATACTTCCGCTAGCCCCTTCGCATACTTAGCAAGTTCTGGGACTCGCCACAGTCTAGCCCATAGAAGCAACGGCCGGAGTTTTGCCAGATCGTTGATGGGTTGGCAACCTAGGTCGAGCAACAGGGGTATCATTGTGTACTCTGCGGAAGTGACATAATGCCCCTCATAAATGTATTCTCAGACCTTGTTAGTAAATCTATGTTAGACGTGCCCCAAAGCTCTGCACCGTCAAGGGCAGAACGAACGGCCTTTGCCTTATAAATGTCCATAACAGGTGCAATAGGTCGAGTCGTGGAAGATTGCTGCTCCTTATACAGCGCCCCTGTAACCCTCTTATGATTTAGCAGCATTTTATTGAGGTGTGGTGTCTACTGCATGGTATCTGAAATACGGATACCTAAATAATCAAATACAGTGACCCTCTCCAGGGATACATTATTAAGTACAGGGGGTCGCCCAAGTTTTTTGGGGGGATTTAGCACTAAATACTTAGTCTTTTCTGTATTTATAACTAGGCCGCGTTGTTCGCAAAAAGCCTGAAAATTATCTAGGAGGCCTTGAAGGCCCACCGGGGTCTTTGATAATAGGAGCGCGTCGTCGGCGAATAAGAGGGTAGGGATTTGCTCCCCCGTCAGGGATGGTGCGTCCAATGTTTTTTCGAGTAGATGCTCAACAACCCCATTCACATATAGTGAGAAGAGGGTTGGAGCAAGAACACATCCCTGGCAGACCCCTCTCCCCACCGGTATCCTCTTAGTTTTCTGCCCCTCGGTTCCCCACCTCACTTGTGCGACGTTACCTTCATGTAGCCTCACTAGAATAGACAAGGTATTAGGAGGAATCCCCATATCTGCCAACACTCTCCATAGTTGTCCTCTGGGCACAAGGTCAAAGGCAGTCTTTAAGTCGATAAATGCAAAATAAAGACTGCCTTTGCCTTTGACAACCACTTTCCAATAAATCAACAATAGCCTGAAAGCCTGCTCTATAGTGCCGGTGCCAGCCCTAAAACCTGCTTGATAATCAGAGAACCTCATTATCTTTAGCCCATTGAAGGATTCTCTCGAGCAGCGCCTTCCCCACAACCTTCTGGGTTGAATCTAATAAGCTTTTTGGGCGATAATTGGCTGGGTCGTCCCTCTGGCCCTTTTTAAAAATGTGGACGACCTCAGCCCCCTTCCAGGATTCGGGGATAGCAGCACCTTTATCAATAGCAGTGAGTAGGGTATGAATAAGCTTTCCCCATTGCGGCAGATTAGACCGAAGCAAGTCCCCAGGGATGCAATCCGGGCCAGCTGCCTTTTGGGGCACAATGCAACTAATCGTGTATTCAACCTTCTTAGCTGTAAATGGGAATACGGTATTTTCTCCAGGTAGTATTGGGGAGCTGCAAGGAGCAGAAGTAATAGTGGTTCCTAACTGGCAAGAATACAGGCTTATATTTATAATTATTTAAAAAAATTATTAGGAGAAATAATATATAATGTAAGCCTATATTTTTAATTTTTAAGTGTAAGAAAATAGCAAATAAATAGGCTTTTCAGCTATACAGGGACTATTTTTTAACCGCGTAATGTTATTTGTTTGATTTGGTACTGGAACAGCTCGCGGTTGGATACTGCGTAGCGTTGGATTGGTTAATTTTTTTTTTGTTATATTTTCTAAGCTAGGAAATATAATTTAAACGTATGTGTGGTGTCTTTAGCTTGAGTAGGATTGTAATATATATCGTATATTGTGTTTTAGGTGTTAGCTCGAGTGTACGATATTTAGTGTTTATCGCGTTTTAGTAATAGGTGTGTGAAAGATGTTTATATGTTTAAATGTTAATAAATGCGTATGTTCATAGTATAAAAATTTATTTTTATGTGTGTTTGGGTGTATTTGTGTGGGTGGGTATGTCTTTTTTAAATTTGTAGGTTGTCGTCGCCCTTTTAATTTTTGGAGGAGGTCCTCTTTTTTTTAAAGTAGTGTGACGAGTATTATATACTCAGATTTTTACGCACATACTTTGTATTTTCGGTTTTCCAGGAGCGTTTATGTTTTTTAAATTCCTATTTTTGGGTTTTGAAGGGTATATTCTGTGGATTACATTGGAGAGGAGTCGCCATGGATTTGCATGTATTTTTTCATTTTTTTTTTTTGGGCTTCCTTGGATTGTATGGACATTTTGGAATATTTGGTTTGGATTTTTTAACATTGGATTACTTTTGAAGAAGTGACAAAAACGGTAAGTATATAACGAAATGTTTTTGGGTGGGAAATCTGTTTAAATGTGTTGTATTGCTATGTTATATGTAACAGTTTGAAAGTAAATTATCAAAATAAATTTAATAAATGTGTTTGTAATTTATTTGATAATTTAATTACAATTTGTTACATATAGTAATGGTAGGAAGATGTGTATTTATCAATGGCTAATGTTTCAATAGTTATTTATTTTATAGAATCGATTTAGCTATCCTTGAGAGATATTCTAGTCCTCTGGTACTTGGATAGAGGGTAACTTGGCTTTGGAGTGTTATACATTTTTTTGGTTTGTTTAGTCAATTTTGGTTCTATCAGGGTTACTGATTGCTCCATTCAGAGCTCTTGGTAACTCTGTTCTTTTTGTAGGGATTGAATTAATTTGTAAAGAGTAGGTGTTCCTCTAGCTGTGGTTGCTTGGAAGGCGTTGTGCCATCCCTCAACTGCGTTGTTTGTTTTTGCTTCCTTATTTAGGGTGCTAAGGTAGACATTCCACCAGGCTATTTGATATTTAGGTTGTCTTCTATGACCTGATCGGTGTAGCCTTCCTACCCATGTATCTTCGAAGTAGTCAAGCATAGGGCTTAATCTTTCTTTGTTTCTTTTATAGTAGGGGCTGTCTATTAATAGGTTATAGTGCTCTGCAGCATCTGTTACAGGAACATATGCTAGAGAGATGTTTTTTAAATTTGATAAGCAAAGGCGCCATCTGTGGCGTATTGGACACTTCATGTAGATTTCTGTAGATGTCGCCATGTACATTGATTAAAATGATAATAGCAACCTTGTATTGCTGTGTGTGGGTATATTTTTAGGATACTGTTTATCATTGCTTTTCGAAATCAATGATCATTTTTTGTGGGAAAGAGTCATTAGTTAGTTGTTTGACTTTGGTTATGCTGTCTTGGTAGGTAGATTGTTGTTTGTTTGGTAAGAGGGCATATAGGAATGGAATATTAGCATTTTGGAAATGACCATGGATAGTGTACAATTGGTAAAAAGGTTTAGGAAATACTGCAAAAGTATCATCCATCATCCAAGTTTGGCATTGGTATAGTTTAGTCATGTTGTCTGCAGTGGCAAACAGTATTATTCTTTTATCTTTTGTGTTGTTGTCATATAGTATAAATGGTTCATTATTATGAGTTACACAGAGTTCAGGGGGAAATTGGACTTCTTCAAAAGTTTTAGGTGTGGGAGGAGTAGTTGCTGTAGCTCTTTTTTGTCTAGCTATGGTTCTTTTAAGGGAATCTATACTTGGTAGTTGGCTAGAGGCATGTTGGGGTAGAGCACTTAATTGTTGTTTTAGAATAGTAGTTGGTATATCACTAGTAGTGCTAGCTTCTTTAAGGGAATCAAGCACTTCTCTTATCTCTATTTCTGTAACATTGGGTGGGTGGTTATGTTCCGTAGTATAAGTTACAGTAATTTCCTGAGTTATAGCTCGCCCATAACATTTGTTAGAATAGTATTTAGTGCATTTCCAAAAAATGTTCATATCTTTCTGTTTCTCTTGTGTATACGTATCCCATGTAACATAGAAGCATTTTGCCTTTTTGAGTATACACAAATTTTGCTCCTTCAGTCATATTTGCTTTTTGGTGCTAGGAGAAATTAAACATTACATTATTAGAAACGTTTTTAAATAATGTATTTAGTATTATAATATTGATTTGCACATTAATTATTTACCAGTTTATTTAGAATTCAATTGTTGGTTTTCTTCGAATTTTACTTTTTTCTGTACCTGTTAAGATGGAGAAGATGTGTTACAAAAATGTATATTTGTTCATGTTTCTTTTGTTTTGCTCTGCTACGTAGTTTGTCCTTAGTTTTCTATTTATTAAGGTTTTTAGTCCTTTTTTACATTAGATACCTACTTTTTATATTTTCTCTTTGAAGTGTTGATGTTGTGCAGTTTTTCAACAATTTCTTTTCATCTGTAGAAAATAGAGTAGGAATAAAAGATGTTTCAGTTATTTGTTTTCTAAATCCTGGTTTGAAGTTTGAGATTTACGTTTTATGAAGATGTAAAGGTGGTAGTACTTACTTTAGATAAGTGTAGCTGCTTTTTGGTAGAAGTAAATCCGTTTTCTTTCAGCAAAGTGGCAGAGTTTCTCCTTCCTTTTTTTGGGTGTTTTAGATTGCGATTTTAGCAGGTGGAATTTTTCTTTTTATAGGGTGTGTTAAATTGTTTCTGAAAGTTTATTGGTTATCCACTTTGCTACCTTGTTCTTATTGGTTTATTTGAATTTTTTTACTTGTTTTGGTAATTGTTTTCCTTAAATGGGGGGACGCCAACTAATGTTTTTTTTATGGGTAAAGTCATTTTTTTCAATGTTTAATGGCGTTTTTTTATATTGAAAGAGAAAGAATATTTATTATGTGAATTAAGCAAGGTTTTATTATTTGCAATGTTGTATATGTATTATAAAATGTATATTTGATGTGAATGTTTTTTTTAAATTTTAGAAATGTTTATTGTATGTAGTATCCTTTTAAAAATATATATTATGTATATTTGTGATGTGTATAATTTGTTTTTTTAATTAGAAAGCACATTTTGTATGTATTTAATAAAGACGATAATATTAATTTTTCGATATAGTATTCTATATAGTGATCGATATTTTGACGGTGTTTTAGGGTAAGGATTGCTGGTCGATGTTTTTTACATGCGATAATATAGATGGTCGATAATGTTTTTTTTTATCGATTTTGTTTTGATATATTTGTTATATCTTTAAGTATTGGGAGTCGATATTTTTGTAGTCTATAATTTGTCATCGATATTTTGTCTAGTCGATATTCGGGCTGTCGAGGTTATGTCAGTGATTCAGTAGGACCATATTTAGATGATTTATAATTTTTTTATTTAGATGATTTATAAAGCGCCTGAATCGCCCCACATGGGGTATCTCTGCGCTGGAGATACAGTTGACCATATATTCCTTGTTGGCACCTACTATCTCAGCATTTTCTAAAGTCCTTTTCACTTCCTCTATGGTATCTCGTTGTGGTATATTGTTATGCAGTGCCTCAATGTAGAGGGTCACCATATACTCTGTATTAACATTAAATTCAAGGCCTTCGATCTTAGTAATCATGTCTGAAGTGCCCTTTATATATGACTTTTGTTTTTGGACAAGACGTTTTAAAAAAACATCAGCATATTGGCTGAGGGGCGCCAGAAGGGAGTCTATGGATGCCACTATTGGCCTAAGAGGGGGCTTAGTAGAACTTTTATGGACTTTGGGTAGTCCATAAATCGCAGGGATCTTGGGATTTCTATTATTAAGACATTTGTATTCATCTAAATTGATCAATTTCTCATTTTTAGAATGTTCAATGAGCGATTCAACCTCTGTTTTTATTCTCTCTAATATGGACCAAGAAACTAGTTGATGGTGTTCTTTGTTACAGAGAAGTTCTAAAGCCCTCTGTTTATAATTCTCTGTATCAAATATAACTACCCCTCCCCTTTTATCCGTTGGCTTTGTTATTCTGTTGTCTTGCGACAACAGATCTATGGCCTGTTTCTGGGCTTTAGACATGTTATGGGTATAATGATGATGATCTTTTAAAATTTTCTCTATTTCCATTCCGATAACTGCCTCAAATATTTATATATTTTTTCCAACCATGCCGAGACTAGGGGTAAAGGGGGATTTAGGGCGTAGACCCAAGTCTATTGCCCTTTCTTGACATGGTCTATCCTCCAAGAACTTTTATGATCTTATTTTTCTAAAGAAGGCCCGCAGATCTTTTTCCAAGAGAAATCTATTAATCCCTATGGCAGGGACACAACTAAAGCTCTTCCTAAGTACCTCCACTTCTATTCTACTCAGTTCTCTTTTGGACAGATTATTTATGCGGGTCTGTTCTATCGCCAATAGTTCTTGCTCCTTGTTCTGAGGTACTCTTGTGGTTGTTGGTTCCCCAGATACTCTTGGGGTTGCTGGTTTCGTCCATTCTGACCTCATTAGTGTCCCCCTGCTTCTGTTTGAGTATCCCTTTTGGGGCCTCTGTTGTCTTCGTCCTAAGAAAAAACCCCATCAATCTTTCTCTGATCCTGGAATAGGTCCCTCTTTTCTATTTTGGGATTCTTCTTCCCCACTACTATCTTAGGTATCCGAGAAATTGACGTGTTAAGGGCGCCTATAGTAAAAAAATCTGTCCTTCTGGACCCCGCCCGAACCACCTTGCCGAGCTCATCGGGGATGTAGAAGACGAGCTGGTATCAGAGGCGGTTCTCCTCTCTGGTGGGGAAGCCCCCTGGCACACTGATCCCCTCTGCACCAAGGATGGCCCTCAGGGTGTCCCTGGAGGGCTTGCTTGTCCTTGGGGTTCCTCTTCAGGTTGATGTAAAAGCCCACTTTGGAGCTCCTTTGGGGGCATCGCTGCAGACATCCCGGGGTCCAGCAGGCTCAGTCTGAGAGCGCAACAAGAAGCAACACGAAGCAGCATGACACGGAGCCTGAAGAAAGCCGGATCAGCTCTGGCACAGGCTGGGACTTTATCTACCTGTAGAGCGAGATCACCTTTGCTTCCGCAGGCTCTGACACAGGCTGGGCCTTTATTTACCTGTAGAGTGATATCAGCTGTATTTCCGCGGGCTCTGGCACAGGCTGGTCCTTTATCTACCTGTAAAGCGAGATCACCTGTTTCAAGCCGCTGTTTCGTTAATAATTTGTCCTTCTACGAGCTGGTAGCAGAGGCGGTTCTCTGTGGTGCAGAAGCCCCTGGGCACGCTGATCCTCTCGGTGCCTAGGTTGGCCTTTAGGGTGTCCCTGGAGGGCTTGTTTATCCTTGGTGTTCCTCTTCAGGTTGATGTAAAAGCCCACTTTGGAGCTCCATTCCCCGATGGCCAGGTCCATGCACTGCCGGGGCTGTGTGTGGCAGCAGATGCGTCTACTTCCAGGTCTGTCATAGCCAGTTCCAGGTCAGCCATAGTCAGTTATGGTTCAGCAGCCCCCGTGAACTGGGCCTGGTATCCACACTGGAGCCACAGGTGTTCCCAGTGCCAGCACCACAGCAGGCCCTTCACATCTTGGATGAGGCCGAGGCTGAGGCCGACCTCATCGGCCAGGAAGGCCACCATGTTCTCCTCTCGCAGGAAAGCCCTCTGCATCACGCGCATCAGCTGCTGGTAGTGCCTGGAGTCCAAGGACTCGAGCAGCCTCCACACCAGGGCCTCTAGCGTGCCACGGGACAGCAGGCTGCAGCTGTAGCTGCAGGAGTTAGAGACCAGTCCCAGGGTTCTCGGGGGCTGTCAGGCTGCGGACGCCCTACAGCAGCTGAGCAGCGTTCAGGGCTTCACACTTCGGATTGATGTCGCCCTTCGTGGGCAGGTCGTCCTCCCGCAGACGCCGGAGCAGCTGCTTGCTGGCCTCCTCCAGGAGGTTCCTGATGTAAACCTGTGCGCCCTGGTGGTGGGCGGGCTTTGGAGGGGGGCGTCGTTGCAGCCATCCAGTGGTCCAGCAGGCTCAGTCCGAGAGCGCAACACGTAGCAGCAAGACACGGAGCCTGAAGAAAGCAGGATCAGCTGTGCTTCTGCGGACTCTGACACAGCTGGGCCTTTATCTACCTGTAGAGCGAGATCACCTGTGCTTCCGCAGGCTCTGACACAGGCTGGACCTTTATCTTCCTGTAGAGCGAGATCACCTGTTCCAGGTGCTATTTTGTTATTAATTTGTCCATCTTGTCCCGACCCGAGCCCCCTTGCCGAGCTCGTCGGGGATGTAGAAGATTAGCTGGTAGCAGAGGCGGTTCTCCTCCATGTTGGGGAAGCCCCCGGAGTGCTGATCCTCTCGGCACAGAGGATGGCCCTCCGGTGTCCCTGCCGGCCTGAAGGGCGTATTTGTCCTTGAAGTTACTCTTCAGGTTGATGTAAAGCCCACTTTGGAGCTCCTTTCCCCAATGGCCAGGTCCAAGCGCTGCCCGGGCCGCGTGGTGGTGGATAAGTCTACTTCTGGGTGTGTCGTAGCCAGTTCCGGGTCAGCCGCTCCTGTGAACTGGTCCTGGTATCCGCTCTGGAGCCGCAGGCGGTCCCAGTGCCGGCACCACAGCAGGCCCTTCACCTCTTGGAAGAGGGCCCTCTGCACCACGCGCATCAGCTGCTGGTAGTGCCTGGAGTCCAAGGACTTAAGCAGCCTCAGCGCCAGGGTCTCCAGTGGGCCGGGGGGCAGCAGGTTGCAGCCGCAGGAGTCCGAGAGCAGGCGGGCCACCTCTCTGGGGGCTGTCAGGCTGCCTACACCCTCCTGCAGCTGCTCAGCACAGCGCTTAAGGGCCTCATGCTCTTGCTTGATGTCGCCCTTGGAGGGCAGGTCGTCCTCCCGCAGGCGCCGGAGCAGGCGGCCTTCTCCAGGAGGTTCCTGATGTAATCCTCTGTGCCCTGGTGGTGGGCAGGCATTGGAGGGGGGGTTGCTGCAGGCATCCCAGGGTCCAGCAGGCTCAGTCCGAGAGCGCAACATGAAGCAACACAACACTGAAAGCAGGGTCAGCTGTGCTTCTGCGGGCTCTTACACAGGTTGGCCCTCCTGGAGGCTGAACCCATGGCTTCCCTCTCTCCCTGCACGCATACCTTCATGGTTGACATCCATGCAGTGCCGCAATCCCCGACATGCCCCACACAGTGCTCGGATATCCTCTGGAAGGTGTGACTCCACTAGTTATGTCTGCCGTCCAGAACATTTAAGCTATTATCAGTATTCACCTGGGATGCCTGTAAACAGTTAGCAACAATTTCCTCGCCTCATTCGATCTTCAAACCTTTGAGCTATGGCCTTGACTCACCCGGGGTGCCCGTAAATGCTTAACAACTTTTATTCATTTTTTACGTGACCAGTACTGATTCCCCACCATTTCCAGCCGACGTGTGAGCCATTACATCACAGGGCGTTAGGAGTCAATTATCCAATGCTGATTCCCAGTCCTGATTTTCACTATTAGTATATCAGACAGTATCTTGCTTTCTGATATTCTGCTAAAGGTCTTGAATTTACGAGTCCTCCGCTACCGAACTAAGTGTTTAAAACTGAATATACTGTGACAAGAAGCCCCCTACTCCACATTCTAACACATGGCTGTTACTGTTGGAACATATCTGGCCACCATATGTATTGTACCTTCTGCGCCCTGAAGAAGGAACTATGGGGATAAAGTTACACTCTGAAACGTGTGTTGGCGATTGTTCTTCTGATATGGCTTTTGAATTGTATATTTTGATATTTGTTTATATAGAGGTTGTTGTGTTGGTTGTGTTTTTGTCCAGTAGTCTAGGTATGATATGGACTGATTCCCAGTCTCTTTAAGGGCCCCTCACCGGTGACTCACCCAGCAAGCATCCAGTTGCCCCTGGCTTCACCCCCCCCCCCTCTGCCCCCCGCAGGTCACTTGGTCTGGACCGGGGAACAATGAAACTGCTGTAGTTCAAAGGGCATCTATCAGTGCCAGACCCTGGTCATGTGACACATGGGAGGACGCACCTGCACTCATTCCTGGGGGCCGGTATGGGACACGATTATTCGCAGTGGCCACAAGCTTTGATGCAGAGCTCAAGGGCACTGATCACATCTTTAAACTGCCCGCGCATGGTGCGTTTGCACTGTCCACATCTGTGGTACTACTAGTCCGGCCTGGCAAGCCTTCCTTGGTGGCCCACGGACCTTGCAGGGATTGTTCCGGTGTTGTCAGCAAACAACGCCGGTTGCAACAGCGTGGACTCAGAGAGCCTCTGCTCTATGTGGACTGGGCTCTGAGTCCTGCACGGCAGAGTGGAAAGGAGGCTCAAACTGCGACTGGATTGAGCAGGAAGTGCGCGGTGCAGTGAACAGAGTCTTTGGCCTGGGAGATCAGCTGCAGCCTTTACACTGCTCCAAGAGATGGTCTCGTGGAGGGCGCTTCTATCTTTAAATTCTCCAGGCACTGCCAACTCAACCCACACCCGGCCACACTGAAAAGTGCCACATTAAAATCCAACTGGGGTCTTCCCCCGATTCTGGGGCACAACCCATGTGGAAACTGTGTGATATGGTCCTTTACAGTAAAAACCACCACCTTCAAACATGGGAACTGTGAACACACACTGAAATTCTTTTCCAATTGCAATACGCGCAATGTCGTGTACTGCCTTTGGTGTCCCTGTGGGCTCCCATACATCGAACAGACACAACAACCTGTCAAAGCAAGGATAGGGCAACACCGTAGCCGCATTAAAAGATCAGTCATGACCGCCCCACTAGTGCCACACTACAAAAAAATCACTCAGCTGAGGAGATCAAATGGCAAATCATTGACATTGCCAAGATACCAGAGAGAGGTGGAGACATTACACAGATACTACAACGTCGCGAATGTCACTGGATTGGATTGACAGAACCAATTCGATCAGCAAGGGTTTTAACTCTGCTGAAGAATGGAGAGGCTTTGTGTCTACCCTTGCCAATTAAAGCCACAGACACATCGCTTCATCTCTGACCGTGCCCTATGCACAACATGCCCCTGCATACATACCTATGAGTAGGAACACACTGTATGCTCTTCCCAAATAATAATTGCTCCACAAACAACACAACTGAGCCGGTCACTCTATGTAACTTATGCAATTCCTTTTTGTTTCTGCAGTTTCATAAACGTGTTTTATTATACATTACTGCGTGTAATTATTCATATATGTACCATGGTTATTCTCCAATGCACCACTACTCATGGCTCCTGCATCAAATATGTCACTATGTATAATCTGTATGCATAAAGAGTCTGAATTATTGCATGCCACTCTCAAAGCGGAACACAATGTCTACTTATCCACAAATAATTCATCCGACAACTTATGTGACTAAGCTGTTCCCCCTATGAATTGCTTTATTATTAACTATGATATATAATATAATGTTTGTCCTCAATTTTTATAGCTGTTTATCCAGGTTTATCTCATATTTCCGTTCACATTTTATGGTGTCACCACATGCACAAACTCTACTGAAGAATGTTATGGTCTCCAAATGGTTCATATAGTCCATGCTCAACCTGTTGCTCAAATGTACTGATTAGTGACATGAAACTGATTCGCTGCATCCACACGAGCATGTTAAATATCATAGCCTCTCCCAACACCACGAACACCATGCATATTGTCCGTGTAGGCACACTACTGCCTGCATCAAGATCTCCATGTAGACCGCACTTCCCTGCCCGTAATAATGATGAGGATTGAGCGCCCCGCTCTCCTTGGTAGGCCTGTGCACGTAATACGCGCACTACAGTATATCCTCGAGGACGCTGGTGAACCCGCCACACCAAGGAATCAGTCGGATCCGGGCAGACTGATACGCGATCGCGCACCTTCTTCCAGAATCACAGGTATGACGCCCCACGCAGCTCCCACTACGATCCCACCAGCCCTATCTCATATAATACCTTGCCTAAACCAACAATGCCTCTTCCATCACCAGGCGTCCTCCTGTTGAAAACCACTCGGCCAGAATAAACTACATCGGCGGCCTTGGTCGCCCGTAATTGCTTCAGTCCCCTGCGGGCAAAGACCCAGGACCTGATTCTAGGAGCGGTCTTTTCATCTACATTACCACCCACAGTGGTAAGTACCCTTGTTAGGCAGACAATATGTGCAGAGAGTTGTGCTACGTGTAATGCATCACGCGCTTACCTCCTCCCTTTCTCTCCTTCCTCCACCATGCCACAGTACCTGGCCGGGTCTACTGTAAGTAATTTAACGCTCCTACTCATGCATGGGTTGCTCTTCTGGATTAACACGTACACATTAAGCAAGGTAAATTCATTACTATAAGTGGTCCGCTAACACCTATAAATTCAAACACATAGTTTTATGTCCTCACCAACTGTTTCCATTCCCTTAGACGTTCCATAACGATTGGTCCTCACGAGACCCCACACCTTCCGGGTCGAAACGCCGTCGACGCTATAGAAAATGAACCACGCAAACAGTGCCTATGATTGTAGATAGCCACTGTCTAACAATTGTGAAAAATATCATTCCGTGTAAATACCCCCAGTAGAAACCTGTATATATTCACTCACTGTCACTTAACTGTTCTTTGGTTCTTACAAATACACATGGGACATTTTGTACTTTTCATGAATACTATGTGTGCAATGTATATAATTGGTTGAACTCGTTTTTCAGAAATATAAAGACAATGATGATATAAAAACTTGGTACTATGAGCTTTGCTTTTCCTTCTGACATCCTGCCTAAACCCCTCTACACTGTGACTGCTATTACGCTATGTACTGAATCATTACCGTACATTTATTGCACCACAGGGATCACTGTATTAACCGGGGACCTATGTGGAAGTGAACAGCCATGTTTTCGGGTCCCTCCTAAAGAGTTGCCAATTGGGGTGAAGTTTCATGGCCGTAGGAATTTTATTCCATAGCTTTGCTGCGCATTTCGATAGAGCCGTGCCCCCCCCCCCATCTTGCCCGTCTGATCTTAGTGATCTTAATAAGGCCTAGACTGACCGATCTAAGGGTGCGTGGGGGGGGTGTAAGGTAGGAATATTCTTTGGATGTCCTCAGCACTGCCACTGTACAGTGACTTAATCACAAGGTAATAAGCCTTAAATTCCACCCGCTGCAAGACAGGGAACCTATGTAGTAATTGAATTCCTGCCAAATTTGATTGTCCTTTGTGTATGCCTAAGAGTAGTCTTGCTGCGGCATTCTGTAGGGATTGACATTTTCTCATCTGGGACTTGTCAATGCCCATAAAAAGGGCATTGCAATAGTCCAGTTTGGACAAGAAGAGTGCCATCATCACAGTATTGCAATTCCTGTGAAATGAACAGAAAGATTTTTCTCAGGCTTAATAGTAGAAAGAAGCAAGAGCAAGTGAGACTGTTAACCTGGGCAGAAAAATTCAATTGGTAGTCAAAGATGACCAGGAGGTTTCTGAGATTGGGGACAGGATGCGGACATTCCCCGGCCTCAGTCGGCCACCAGGAATCATTCCACATGGGCCAGCCCAGACCGAACTCTATCACCTCCATTTTGTCGGTGTTAATTTTCAGGAAGCTATGGTTTATTCAGGTCATGATCTCAGTGAGACAAACATGAAACCTGGCGGCCATGGCCTCGGGCTGATTAGGAATGGAAATGACCAGCTAGGAATCATCAGCATATGAGACCAGGGCAAAATCATGCCTCCTAATAAGTCTGGCCAACGGGGTGATGTAAATGTTAAACATTGTCGGGATAGAGCATACGATGGTGCAAATTTCATACCTATGGCTGTCCCCTGGATTTGTTGGTACCAATCCTCGTCATAGAGAAAAAGTTGTTGTAGAGAATCAAATCCACCATTTCCAACATTTTCATTGTGTTCCAGTAAGTAGTCCATAAGTGTCAATAGGAAAAAGCCTACAGCCCTGCCCACCAAATTCCTCTTTTTACACGTATAGAGCGACTCAACGTCCAGTGTTACAAATCACAATGATTCATCACAAGTTACACTTGCCTTTAGGCGACTGTGATGATGGGGGATTTAGCCCCATTACCACAATGGTCAACTTTTGCTGCAGTTTGTGACCACACATTTTATATTGGATCTACACAGTGATGTGGGGTTAGAGCACATTGGCACAGTGCTATTGTGATGCTTTATTTGTGTAGTCCACACTCTGGTGTTGGTCACACATGTGATGGTAGTTACATTGTGTGTTCAAAATCATATTCACTGTTGGGGGTATTTGTCAAATATACACTGTGGTCATGATGTTATGGGTGATTTATTTTTCTGACATACATGAGGTTGATGTATGATGGATGTGTGGAGCATGATCCATCCTATGGGTGGGGGTGTTGATATTGATAGTCACACAGCCCCCATTGAGTGGGGTGGCAGTAGTGGAGTACAACATGCCCCTATGGGCGAGGTGGCAGTAGTGGAGTGCAACATGCCCCTATGGGTAGGGTGGCAGTAGTGATGGACAACATGCCCCTATATGGGTGGGGTGGCAGTAGTGATGGACAACAAGACAAATATGGGTCGGGTGGCAGTAGTGATAGACAACATGAAACATATGGGTGGGGTGGCAGTAGTGGAGTGCAACATGCCCCTATGGGTGGGGTTGTACAACATAGGGTTTAAGCCCACTGACAGTAACCAGATAGGGCCAAAGATACAAAATACACAAAAAAGTACCTGGATTCCCACTTTTTGATTTTCAGAAAACTACACTATATTCTTTTAGTGGTTAGGTTATTTTATTCAACCTCCCTTTTTGTTAAATTTAAATATTTTCTCTGAATAGGAAGTCTCTTCTATTCTCAGAAACACATACAGATTATACAATGAAAACACTTTAAATACACACATATACAAATACTTTTAGACGAAATCAATTTGACAACATAAACACACTTATATAAAAAATTGCTCCACTTTTCAATTCAAAAGAGCATGCTGCTCGATATAATTCATCACAACAAGCAGCATGGCCTATGTTTGCCTATTTGTAAAACACCATGGAAAGATTTTAATTAATTCCTTCAGTCTATGAAGATGCCTTAATTAATTCCTTCAATTCAAGAAAAAATGCTGACGCGTTTCCAGCCACGTATAAATTCTTCACGGGCTTTCATCAGGGCTTCTTATTATAGGCAAAGAATGGATAATCTATGAAGCAAATAGAAAATAAAACTAATCAGCACTAGTACTTCTATCCTTCCTCGCAGCCTTTATCAATACCTGAAGGTCACTTCACATACCTTCTAGATGATTCTTAAATTGTGGATGTTTGATGGTTTCCACAGTGTGGGTAGCAGCCAGAGGTAATGAATCTGTAAAAAAACAATTTTCTAGTTCACTCATCGTGTATGCGGTGCTAAATTTCATGTTTCTAACAGCGGGCACTGTGTCAAAGCCTACCTTGCATCTACGTCTGGTTCGTGCAAGCAATCAGTCTTTCTCAATGCGTGATGATACAGGGGGTCGGGGTCAGCTCTGTAGAGAAGAGAGTATATAACGTTCTATATTCTCCCATCTAGTTTCATTCAAAACATTTGACATAGCCCTTCGTTCGGCGTACCTGTGTCCACGTATGGCAGCATTTCAGACACGGCGATCTTCTTCTCTCGGCCGATCCTGTTACAAAACAAGGCCAATGCCCACATTAATGTGCATTCTCTACCTTGAACTACGGAAGTTTTGCACAGCAACCACTGCATATTCTCACCTCTATCTTTTCTTAAACGCCCAAGGAGCTGGTCCCCGCGTTTCTTCTTGGCTATGTTAGAATCCCCCGGAATCTTCCTCAGTCACGAGCGTCCCCCGCACTACAAGACACCGTAGCCATAATTACTCTCAAGCTCACGGTGGATGTTACGGCATTTACAACGAGTTATTGGATCTTTTCTTACCTATTTAACTTCATATCAGGCAGACAGTCTGGCGTCCTCGCTGTAGGCAACAGCTAATTCGTTTACCAGGAAGCGATGCCTTGTTAACCTATTCAATGCGCCTCTAAGGATGCTGGGAACTGTAGTTCAATTGCGGTCCCTGGTATTTTCGTGCTGTTCAAGGTACAAATCCATATTGTCCCTTCACGCCCATTAGGTCTTCAAATTACCAGGCCCCCAGTCTGTGTGTACTGTCTACATTTTACACTCAACCCTGACTCCGCTGGATCTTAATATTATTAGCGCTATTCTCGTGGTTTCATTACATATGACACCTGTCCCAGTACCCAAACACTGTTGTAAGCAATGTGCTTCGCATCAAAGTTTTAAATTAAGAAAGGGCTGTGCTCGGCTTTCTACTCATATAGTAGCATGATTAGCAAAAAACTATTTCGCGAGCTGTACTCTAACAGCCTGATTCATGAAGCAAAATTGTGCTCGCAATAGCTGCGAAAATGCTATCGCGGGCGCAATTTCCATAATCGGTATTCACCACCAAATGCTATGGCGGGCGCTATTTCCATAATCGGTATTCACCACCAAAATAGCAAAATCGCTAACACAGAATTGCCAAATCGCAAAAAGATTCGCAGAATCTCGGCAGTAGACCATTTGCGAATCGAAAATAGCGAGAAATCACGGATTCTGCGAATAAAAATAGAGAATTCGCAATATCCTCGCAATCGGGATTCATGAAAAATCGCAATTAGCGAAAAACCCCAAAATCGCAGTTTGCGAGGCTCAATTTAAGGACAACCCAAAGCAGGTGGTAACCATCAAACCCATAGTAAAAAAAAAAATTGAAAAACCGTTGGCCAATCAGCAACTGGTGCTGGCCTGACCAAACACACTTAAGGAGAAGCAGCATCAGCATAAGGAGTATCACAATGCCATCAATGTACATGGTGGTCAGGCGGCGAAGGCTACAGCGAGCAGCATGGAGGAGACGCAGAATCCAGGCCAGGATATTCCGCCAGCGGGTCACCCTGCTGGGCCAAACCAGAGAGCAAATATACGCAAAGTACCGCCTGAATGGGGCAATGATCATCAAGCTAATTCAGGACCTTGACCCCCTGATGCAGAACCCAACAAGGCGGACCAATGCCGTGCCAACACATGTGCAGGTATTGTGTAGCCTGCACCTCCTGGCCTCCGGGAGCTTCCAGGGGATAGTTGCGGCTGCTGGGGGGATATCCCAGCCCACCATGTCCCGCTGCCTAGGGAGTTTCCTTGACGCAATGCTGACCCAGCTACACCACCACATCAAATTTCCAACAAGCCAACAGGATTTGGATGAGACCAAGCTCCAATTCTACAATGTCGCCCATTTCCCACACGTGATAGGATGCATTGACTGTACCCACATCCACATCTGCCCACCAGCTGCAACGGAGTACATGTACCGCAATCGCAAGTCCTACCACTCCCTCAACATCCAGATGGTCTGCAATGCTAAGACATACATCACGGACATAGTGGCACAGTACCCGGGGAGTACACATGACTCATTCATATTCCGGCACAGCGGCCTCCACACACGACTGGCCAGGGGAGACTTCGGGGAAGGACACCTACTTGGTAAGTACACTTTGCCCACAATGTAACACTGCGATGAAGTAGCTGCGCTGCACAGGCACTCACCCTCTGCTCCTCTCATTCAGGTGACGGTGGCTACGCCCTGCGTGAATACCTCCTCACCCCATACCTCAACCCTGCTACACCACAGCAACGGCGTTACAACGTATCACACATACGCACAAGGAATTGCATTGAGAGGACTTTTGGGCTACTGAAGAGCAGATTCCGCATACTTCACAAGACCGGTGGGGCCATGTACTACAGTCCTGATGTGTGCTGCCGCATTGTGGCTGTGTGTGCAATACTACACAACATTGCTACCAAGTGCCGGATACCTGTAGACATCTCTGGCAGTGAGTCGGAAGGGGACGACTGGCCACCTGCACATGTGCGCCATGCACGCGGGGAGAACCCAGCTGAAGGCCACAGATGCCGCAACCACATCACAATGAACAGTTTCTAGTGCACCCACTCCCCTCACCCAACAAATCACAATTGCATGCAAATGGAAATAATGACAGGACGCCAATGTATGATGTAAGAATAAATATTATTGTTGGATTCACAATAATAGCGCAAGTTGCCATCCTTCCTATGCAATCAGTATTGCCCCATACTGCTGCGTCCAAAACACAGGGCAGGCTTATAGTGTCAGCATGTCCCTGTAAAAGTACATGTTACTCAGGTGCACCTCCGGCGCGAAGCACACAAGCGCCTCTCCGGCTCCCTCTCTGCCACCGCACGTGACCCTGCAGTGGGCCTGGTGCTACGTCGTAACACCGCTACCTGTGAGGCAGACTGGCTGCTCACACTTGAGGTGCCCTCGCTGGCATCGTCCCCCCCGACATTGCCAGGTAGAGCGGGATGGAGTGCCATAACGGCAGTGGTGAGGTGCTCTAACACTCTGGCGACATCCTCACAGCATTGGATTAGCTGCTGCTGCTGCGCCAGGGACCGTCGCGATAGCTGGGACGTCGCATTCCCGATCACGTAGTTGGATCTAGTGTATGCAGACAGCCGCGTCAGTAGCTGCCGGTGGCGGCGGCGGCGGGCGGTGTTGCGCTGTGATATTAGAGCAGCAGTGTTGGCCTCCATGGCTGCCGTCATGCGGTCCATCCTCTCTGCCACATTTGCCACATTGCGGCCTATATTGTGTAGCTGCATCTGTATGGCCCCTTGCCGGCGTGCCTGCAGCTGGTGAATGCGTAGCATGCTACGCTGAAGGACTGGGTTCTTTAAGACCCAGCGGTGCCAGGGCACAACACCTGAAACCTTCGTGGGTAACCTGCTCCGGCGTACGAATCACAGAGACACGGGACACTTCCTTCGGCGTCAAAGATTCAAGGTTTATTTGCTGCAGGGAACACAGAAGTCACGACAAGTACACCACGTGCAACTTGGGGAGACTGCTTCAAATTGGTTCTGTGGATCGCTCCTTTTATACAGTTTTTACCCATACGACAACATGATACACAAAGGTTTACAACCCGGTTCCCACCATCATCCCCCAGAGGGGTCGCTTTTGGTCACTTTGAAACACATGAGGTCCGGAACATAAGTGCGGAAACATTTGGCGGTTCCCAACTGTAAAAACCCATCTTCCCACCATTAGCGAATTCCAATCAGCAGTAAACAGATTGAAATAGGAACAAGGACAGGTGCAGAGGAAGACGGAGACAGTGGGGAGATCGGAAAGGGTGTAAAAGGGGAGGTATCGGGAAACACGAGATACAGGCATCAAAGGGACGTGCCTAATGAGATGCACGGCTGAGACAATAAGTCCGTACGGCAAGATGAGCCTCGAGCGGCGCCATCTGCCTTACAGTAACATCCCCCTCGTCATAAAGACACTTACAAGGAACATGTGTCTTCCGCAAATATCTTGGGAGTCCCAGGGTCGCGAAGCGGACAACGTCCGTTCGCTGGCTACTTGAGGGCAAGAGACAAAATGGATGCCGTATCTAAGATGGAACCCGTGGGTACAGATAGAAATACCCACGTAACAGACGAACGGTTTAGGTTAGCACAGCGAAACTGCGCACACCCACCAAACTCGTCATTTGCGGTTCATAGATACCAGACTCGACTATATTCGTGCGAGTCGAATGCACCACTTACAATTGTCACGGAACCTCAGACGCTCCTTTTGCCTTCATGTAGGCAAGCACTAGTTGGAATCATATTCGATATTCATCAGACCATCGAGATGTTGCTGTAGCATAGCTCTGTCCAACCGAGTCCCATTGGTAACAGGCGGCTGTCTCATACACGTTGTAGCACAAAGGCCACATAAGGCAGGACCACACTGCACACAAAGGCAACACGTGAACAGGAACACTACAACAACTCCAATGATCATCAGAATTTTCCAACCCCAAGTCGACATCAGGCCCCAAAACCATCCAAGCAGCGTCCAATCCCCTACATCCACGTGTATGGATTCGGAGATCTTATGCAACCTCGAGATGGCTTGATAGACAGTTGGAGCATTATCTGGAATAAAAATGCAGCAACTCGAATGGATCACCTTACATACCCCACCTCGATCTGCTAAGATGACATCTAAAACCATACGGTTTTGTAACGTCATAAGTCTATCCGCCTGAAGTTCTGTGGTGATATTACCAAGGGCACTGGCAGTAATATTAGCTGTCGATTCTACCACTCGAGTCAACTGTCTCAGGTTCCTACTATTAACCATAGGTCCCCAAAACGGGAGGAAACCCTTGAAAAAGTCTCCTGCCTCTTGACCGGCAGTGTCCTCTTCGCCAATTACGCCTCGTACAACTCTAGTCTTATGATAATCGGCATCTACAGTGAACGTCGGGGGCAACAGATTTGCAATGAAGCATGAGCCCATGAAGTCAGCGGGCAACCATGCATATGCACGATCATAGCAGATAAAGTATGTACCCTTGGCAGCCAGAAACACAGGGGACGAGACCATCGGCAGCATGTAATTTTCAGTGCAAGCACTCTCTCCAAGTCGGGCTTTCGATCTTCGGCCACGACCCATGAGACAAAAATTACCAGTGTGGGGTACGACCCATATTGGAGGCGAGTTTTTAAGCTGTTTTTCGCTGCTGAACACACTATATTCACCTCTACTTAGGACTCTATAAGCTTGTATCTCTTCTTCGGGAATAAGCGAGGGATCATAGATATCGCTATCTAAATCCTCTATTGCTATCGACAAAGGCTTTTGATACGAGGTAGGACCAGAGTAGGGGGAACGTGGTTCTCGAATGGGGTGGAAACCCAGTGCGCTTCGAAACATTGTTTGGAATGCTCGAGCTGACCCTTGGGAACTATACGGTAACACCAGATATGGAATTCCCTTATCCGTAGTATGTGGCATCAACCCACACACCCAACAATTAGTAGTGTTAACCACTAACTGATGTTGATGAAGGAGTTGAATAAAGGAATTGTTGCGGAATTCTACACGTCTAGCCTGTTCGTGTTCCGGTAACATGTGAAAGGAATGAGGAGAAACAGTAGAGACAAGTTTAGGGTCAGGAGTAGGAGTAGGTGTAGCAGGTAAGAAGTAAAACATCGTATAATACACCCCACCCGCCAATAATGCAGAAGCAGTCAAAAACAATGCAAACAGTTGAAATATGAAACATTTGGATGTTTCATATTTCAACTGTTTGCATTGTTTTTGACTGCTTCCTGCATTATTGGGGGTGGGGTGTATTATACGATGTTTTCACTTCTTACCTGCCCTACACCTACTCCTACTCCTGACCCTAAACTTGTCTCTACTGTTAGTCAATCCAATGCTAGAGTTCCCAGACGAGGCCTTTAACCTAGCGTCAAGACCCCGAAGTACGCGCCGGCCTACGGCCTTCAATACACTATGTATATGTGCAAAAACAAAGTCTCTCAGCTGTGGAAGCAAAAAGGTACAAGGAAGTAAGCTCAATATATATGTACAGGAATAATTACAGTAATACGAACGTTCAAAACTGATCACGGAAAACGGGATAATGCAGTTGTCAATTCAGCAAGGCAGAATATTTTATTTGTCCTTAGTGCGAGATCGCAAAAAGTATCGGGTTTTCCCAGGACGTGTCTGCTCGTCGAACAAAGGATCCGTTGAAGAGACAGCGTCCTGCTGATCAGTTGAGTGTTCTGGTCTTGAGTCTTTTGATGACAATTGTTCAACAGTGTCTTTCTGCTGCGCTGAGGATTCTCCAACAGGCTGTGCGTCGCTGAAAGGTACAAACGCCGGCAATGTTTCTGTTTCTGTTGACGCAATGCCTCTCCTTACCCACGGGTCTGCCGGCAAAGGGATGGGGACTCGTTTAGTGTGGGTGGCATGCACCCAATTCTTACGTCCCTCAAGACGAACGGCAGTCCTCGTGGCCAGGAGCACTTGATAGGGTCCGGTGAACCTCGGGTCCAGATTATTCTTGCGTGAAAAATTTCTCGTCACCACCCAGTCTCCGGGCTGGAGCTGGTGGCCTGGACCCTCCGTCTGCGTCGGCAATGCGTCGTAAACCTGTTGGTGAATTAACCTCAGTTTAGCAGTCAAGTCATGTAGATAATCAATCAACATTGGGTACTCAAGATCAGAAAACATTCCTGGCCTAGGAACCCCCCACACATTTGCAGGACGGCCGAACACTATTTCATAGGGACTGAGCCCTATTCGGGAGTGTACAGTCGCCCTAGTTGACAGTAATGCTAAGGGTAAAGCGTCAGGCCACGAAAGACCAGTCGTAGCCTGAATCTTCGCTAGCTTTAGTTTAAGGGTGCCGTTATACCCCTCAACTAATCCAGCTGACTGGGGATGATTGGCACTGTGGAATTTCTGATTAATTCCAAGGCCCTTACACACACTCTTCATCACACTTCCAACAAACTCACTTCCATTATCTGACCACACGACTCTAGGCATTCCATACCGAGGAAAATATTCCTTCAGTAGGATTTTCGCAGTAGACAAAGCAGTATTGTCTTTGAGAGGATAGGCCTCAATCCATCGGGAGAATGCGCAAACCACAACTAAAACGTATTTCAAGTTATTGCATCGCTCCATATGGATGAAGTCCAATTGAATCACCTCAAAGGGATACGAAGGGGGAGCAAAACTGCCAGGAGGAGTTGGGGTTCCTTTGCCAGGATTGTACATCATACACACCATACAATTCTTCACCAAACGTTCAGCACATTTCGTAATGCCATCATTCTTCCACACAGGAGACAATAATTTACAAATACCTTTCACGCTGATATGCGCTAACCCGTGTGCCATTGTCACAATAGCCAGCACATACGCATCAGGCAACAACCATCTTTTCTGATCCGACAAATCAATCCAACAACCATTCACATCCAACTTTCCCGTACTTTCTTTCCACTTCGCCTTTTCAGTCTTGGTGGCCTCATTCTGAATTTCTTTCACGCTTTCAATAGTGTCTTCACACATACTCGACTCTGTAGGCCACCGAACCGAACTCGTCACATACATTCGAGTGCTAAGGTTCCGGGCAGTCTCCTTAGCAATCTCATCCGCAAACGCATTACCACGACCAACATCATCCGTCACCTTACGATGCGCACTACATTTAACAATCGCTACTTGCGTAGGCAACGTCAGTGCATCCAAGAGATCATTCACAAGCTGGCCATGCTGAATCTTCGTACCATGCGACGTCAAGAAACCTCTCTCTCTCCACAATCGTCCAAAGCTGTGAGCGACGCCAAAAGCGTATTGGCTGTCGGTAAACACATTCACACGTTTCCCTTTCGCTAACACACATGCTCTAGTGAGAGCAATCAATTCCGCAGCTTGGGCAGAATTCTGATTCAATCTTGCAGTCTCAACAACAGTGCTCAACGTTACAACAGCATAAGCAGTAGTCACATCGCCGTTCGGCAACTTAAAACATGACCCATCCACATACAATGTACCATCTGGTTCTTCCAATGGGGTGTTTTTAAGGTCCACTCGACCTTTCGTTTCCTCTTCAGTCCTCAAGTAGCAATCATGCTCTGCTACTTCATCTGACTCTGCACTAATTGGTAACAAAGTTGCCGGGTTCAGAACATTACAACGTTGTATCTGAATATGACTTGCCAATAACGTCAACTCGTACCCAGACAACCTCGCACTCGTCAAGTGCTGAGTTTTCGTACGGTTCAATAGAGTATCGACTGCATGCGGAACCATCACCGTAAGCATATTATCCATGACCAATCCTGCTGATTGTCGGATGGAGACCGCAGCTGCCGCAGTTGCTCTCAAACAACTCGGCAATGCTCTAGCTACTGGGTCCAAGGTCGAGGAAAAATATGCACATGGACGCTGTTTACCACCAAAAGGTTGCGTTAAGACACTCAAAGCGCAACCTTCCCTCTCGTGAACATATAGTGTAAACGGTTTACTGTAATCAGGAGTACCCAACACAGGAGCCGAACACAATGAATCACGCAATTCAGAAAAACTTTTCTGACATTCTTCCGTCCATGGTAAAGGAGTTGAAACATCCTTGCACGTAAGAGCCACCAATGGTTTCGCTAGCAATGAAAAATTAGGAATCCACTGCCTGCAGTACGACGTGATACCTAGGAAAGCACGCACATCTCTCTGGGTTTTTGGCACAGTCATTCGCGCAATCGCTGCAATTCTCTCTGGGGTCAACCTCCTTCCCTCCTTTGACAATAAGTGACCTAGATAGGTTACTTCTTGACAACAATATTGGAGTTTAGAAGGGGACACCTTATGATTCAACTCACAGAGATGTTGCAGCAACGACACCGTAGCAATTTTGCAAATGTCCTGAGTGTCAGCAGCCACCAATAAGTCATCAACGTATTGGATTAAGGCCGCACCAACCGGCAACCGAAACGCATCCAGTTGACCCTTCAAGGCTTGACTGTAAATCGATGGACTTTCACAGTAGCCCTGAGGAGCGCGTTTAAACCGGAAGCTACGTCCACCGAGAGAGAAACCGAAAAGGTCTCTGCTCTCTTCGGCAATCGGGATGCTAAAAAACGCATTTTTCAAGTCAATCACTGAAAACCATGATGCAGAAGCTGGAATCAGAGTCAGTAGCGCCGTGATGTCAGGCACAACAGGAAATTGAGGAACCACAATTTTATTCACCTCCCGTAAATCGATAACAAAACGATAAACAGGCGGTTTTGAAGGATCTGTACGTTTAAGAATGGGCAGTACAGGGCTGTTGCACACGTTTCCCCGAGTTTCCTCAATAACGTCTTTCTCAATCAGATCATAAATGATCGCTAACAATGCTCGTTCTCCATCAAGAGAGATACGATACTGGGGAATACGTGGCAATCGCACATTAGATTTCAACTGAACAACATAAGGGGAGATATCAAGTAGGCCCACGTCATTTGGACCCGTCGCCCACAAAGACGCAGGAAGAGAACTCCATTCCGGAGGAAGGTTATCGAGGGACAAATACATAGGAGAGACAACCCTCTCTCCTAACGTAAGCTTTACACCCGCAGGAGAACAATACAAAGTTGCGTACAAACGTTTAAGCAAATCCAGGCCCAAAAGATTTTCACCACAACCAGTGGTCAAAATCAACGGAGCTTGGAGCTCACGTGGCCCTATGGTAAGGGGCAAAGGGCGCGAAACTGGATTGCTAACGGGGGCGCCAGAGAATCCAACGGAAACATTTGTTAAGCCAGACAAAGGTGCGCCAGGGAGTTTCGAATGCATGATAGAACTTTTCGCTGCACCAGTGTCCAACAGAAAAGGCTCAACGACGCCCGATGTAGCAACTGCGACGTAAGGCCCTCTCTGATCAACCGGAACTGATACCACTCCCTCTCCTTGTCTTTGGCTGTCCTAGTAATTACTGTCGTCAGTTCCCTGATCGACGTAATAATCGTCTACATTGTACTGCGCAGATCGCCCTTGCGACGATCCACGTTGATCAAAACAGTTATTAGAATTAGATGAGTTGTCTGAGCGATCGTTCTGAGCACCACGACCTCTACCACGTGATGCCTGCTGGGAACCACCACGGCCTCCTTTAGACGAATTACCACTATTACGTTCGTTTAAAACAGGGCAGTTGAATTTAATGTGTCCCTCCTGTCTACAATAAGCACATTGATTGTACCCCAACGATGATCTTTGGGAGGAGGAATCATTACGCGGCTGTGATCGATTCGATTGCGACTGCGATCTATTCTGTTGGGATGCATTCTGATTCGAACGCGGAGGATACGCTTGTTGCAGCAGCACTTTAGTTTTCAGCTCCTTCGTCTTTTTGTCAGCACGGTCGTTCTCCTCTTTCTCTCTATTCTCATAATATTGTGCCGTAGCCAATATCTGAGCAGAGGTAGAAACGGCCCATGCACTTTCCGAATTTTTTAATTTATTGCTCAAATCGGGCAATAAGTTAGAAACAAATTTATCCACGAACAATCTCTGGCCACCCTCAGTACCCATATCCTGTCCACTATGGTCAATGAATGCTTCCTCGAACCTCGTAAAGAAGTCGGAAACACTCATCTTTCTTTTGCTTACAAGCTGACAATTTGTCCCAGTTTACCCTCATAGCTGGCATAAGAGTCTTCATTAATGTTATTATTCTTTGAGGAAGAGCAGTAATCAACTGGTCGGGTTTAGTAGCAGCCACTTGTCCAGCATCTGCCGCTATAATGGCAGCCCAATCACCGCCTAATTCAGTCGCATGATTCTCCTGCCGAATCTTAGCCCATACCGGTTGCGGTACGACATTGCCGAACAACATATCGATATCGGCAAGATTCATTACCGTAGCATCTACGAGCTGCGATAATTCCTTGTAATACCCTGTAGGATTTTTGCGCGGATCAGGCAAAGATTGCTTCACCTGTAGCACTTCCGAGCGTTTCCATGGGAGATGTATCCACACTCTCTGGAAATGCGCCACTGTCGCAGGATTAGCATTAGGATCAGCCGGTACCCAAACCGGCGGAACTTCACGCATAGGATATTGGCCAGACTCGTCTGGCTGTCTTTCAATATCCTCGACAAACAATGCATGGGGTATCGGAGCGGGACGAAAAGATAGCAGTCGCTCAATAGCACGTCGAACGTTAGTATCTACTATCAGTCCATTTGCGAACTGAAGCTGAAGCTCAGACAGGGCGGTCAGCACCTCGTCAGGCGCATCGGCCGCTATCTGATCATGAAGGAACTTACACATTTCGTTAAACACATATCTCTGGGTTGGTATATTAAATTGGCAAAATGTTTCGAGGACAACACGGGGTGGACTTCTAAGAGGGTTCACCATCCAACCCATCGCCATATTATATAGCGCAACGCGTTCTCTGTTTCCAGGAAGCTGACTACGTCTCTGAGGACCATCGGAACCAGCAGACCCATGAACAGGTCCGAGCGAATGAGAGAAACTAGCCGCAAGGGGAGAATTACGACTACGAGTAGAGGGAGAGAGATACGACACAGGACTAACAAGAGAAGGAGTAGAAACAGTAGCAACAGCAGGGGTTAACAAAACAGGAGCAGTAGCGGGAGCAGGAGTATGTGGAAGCGGAGGAGCAGTAGGGATAGCAACAGGCAAAGGAGCAGGAACAGTCGGAAGAGCAGGTACAGGTTGAGGAACAGGCGGAGGAAGAACAGGTACGGCAGGGATCACAGGAGCTGCGGTACCCTGTACGTACGGAGGTGGCGACTTCATAAGATAAGACATTAAAGGATCCTCAACTGCCTCTTCCTTCTTTTCCGACTCCGTAGGCAAAGCAGGATAACATTTATCTATAGTCATACGCTGTAGTCTGTCGAACACTTCCTTATCCTCCTTATCACGCTGAAACTGCTCTGCTTTCTTCACTATGGTAGCAACATTATCTCGCTGAGTACGTTTGTTCTGTCTGATTTCTTTCTGTCGGGCTTCTTTGCGCCACAACCGAAAGGCATCAAACATGGCCGGCCTTGATTTTCGTTCGAACAATTTAATCTCTAGATTATCTAAGATCGGCGCCTCGAAGCTACCATGAGGTGGCCAACGAAGGTCGCCGTCCTTCTTTGTATATTTAATCCAATAATCGTTAAAGGTAATTGGGCCTAGCCCATGCTTACTGTACAGGTCATAAGTGGGAGTTCCAACCGGAGGTATCGGACATGAGTCCTCCAGTCGGGAATCCATACCACAAGGTCTGAAACAACTAAACAAAGTACTGCGGCCAGGCATCTCGCACACTAGCCGAGTTTCACAAACTTCAAGGGTTACGGGATTTACCAAGTCCCAGCAAAGAACAAAACCCTCGGTTTTTGGCGGCTGCAGTCGTCAAACAACACAACAAAGTACCAAGAACCACAAATGCAATGGAACCATGCAACCACTAAGTAACCACAACCAAGAACTCTGGGAGCGACCCACAAATACTTAACTCAAAGATCGATGGCGTCACCAGGAAGGCCCGTCAGTCGTCTCGCTATACCAAGGTCTACGCCAGGCGCCAAAACAGGTCTACAGTCAGGGCAGCAGTCCGTCGCAGCCGTCAGGAGGCGGGAATCTTCGCGGGAAAAGTCTTCGGGCCACTTATTTCGACAACAGGATCGATGAAGCGGAGTGCACCTTCCCTCGGAGATTTCACACGAAGTTCCTCACGATCGTCGGGCTTGGACCGGTACCACTGATGCAGCCCCACGTTGGGCGCCAACTGAAGGCCTGGGTTCTTTAGGACCCAGCGGTGCCAGGGCACAACACCTGAAACCTTCGTGGGTAACCTGCTCCGGCGTACGAATCACAGAGACACGGGACACTTCCTTCGGCGTCAAAGATTCAAGGTTTATTTGCTGCAGGGAACACAGAAGTCACGACAAGTACACCACGTGCAACTTGGGGAGACTGCTTCAAATTGGTTCTGTGGATCGCTCCTTTTATACAGTTTTTACCCATACGACAACATGATACACAAAGGTTTACAACCCGGTTCCCACCATCATCCCCCAGAGGGGTCGCTTTTGGTCACTTTGAAACACATGAGGTCCGGAACATAAGTGCGGAAACATTTGGCGGTTCCCAACTGTAAAAACCCATCTTCCCACCATTAGCGAATTCCAATCAGCAGTAAACAGATTGAAATAGGAACAAGGACAGGTGCAGAGGAAGACGGAGACAGTGGGGAGATCGGAAAGGGTGTAAAAGGGGAGGTATCGGGAAACACGAGATACAGGCATCAAAGGGACGTGCCTAATGAGATGCACGGCTGAGACAATAAGTCCGTACGGCAAGATGAGCCTCGAGCGGCGCCATCTGCCTTACAGTAACATCCCCCTCGTCATAAAGACACTTACAAGGAACATGTGTCTTCCGCAAATATCTTGGGAGTCCCAGGGTCGCGAAGCGGACAACGTCCGTTCGCTGGCTACTTGAGGGCAAGAGACAAAATGGATGCCGTATCTAAGATGGAACCCGTGGGTACAGATAGAAATACCCACGTAACAGACGAACGGTTTAGGTTAGCACAGCGAAACTGCGCACACCCACCAAACTCGTCATTTGCGGTTCATAGATACCAGACTCGACTATATTCGTGCGAGTCGAATGCACCACTTACAATTGTCACGGAACCTCAACGCTCTATGCTCATGCTCGGCAAGCGCACTTCCATCCCCCTCCTGGCGCTGCATGCATTGTTCTGCAGGCGAGCCCTGTCATGCCTGCTCTGCTGGCTGGCCACAGTGGGTGGGCGCTGTGTCACCGCTGTCGCTGGACCAGATGTGGAGGCTCCAGCTGCTGGTGGCGTTGAGGTAGGCGTAGGTGCTGCGCCTGATGGTGTAGGCGCAGATGCTGTGGGCCTGGCTGCAGGGGTAGGTGCCGTGCCTCATGGTGTAGGCGCAGATGCTGTGGGCGTGGCTGCAGGGGGAGGTGGTGCGCCTGATGGTGTAGGCGCAGATGCAGTGGGCCTGGCTGCAGGGGTAGGTGCTGCGCCTGTTGGTGCAGGCTGTGTTGGCGACGGCACCTCCTAGGCATCCAGTGGTTGCTCATCGATGAGCAGCCTGTCACTGTCGCTGCTGTCTGCGCCACCTGTGAGGGGAAGTGGACGTTCATTAGTTGCATGTATCTGTCACACGTGCAGTTGCTACATGCATGCTGGCTGACATTCCCTGACTGGCTGTGGCATTGCGTACTTTGGGACCTGTCTGGCTGCATTGGGGTACTTGTACATTGTGGGCAGACTACATGTCCCACAATGCTTTAGGGCATTACCTAATGTGCACGGATGGCATGACTTTGGAACATTATGGGAGGCTATAGGGATATGGCCATTGATAGGGGACAGGGTCGCAGTCGCATGCCACTTACCTTGGCTCTCTTGGGTGGGGCGGGATGAGTCCAATCTTGTGACCCCAATGCACGCCTCGGGCTCCAACGTGTCTTCGACGCGGTCCTCCATGGGGGTGTTGGGAGGGATTCAACCCATAGACCAACCCGCAGAGAACTGGGAGCAGGGACCGAACTGTACTCTCAGCTTTAAAAACTTACAGAAGAACTCTTGCTCCTCGAGTATTGAAACTTTTATCTTTTGGATTTTGTCAAAATTGGAAACAGTAATAATATACGCTGTATATGTGGAAATAGCCTTGAGAAAGCCCCGGCGCAATTCGCCAATAGGGGGTGAAACACGTGTCGGCTGTCCATGTCTCACTGAAAAATAATAAAGATGTCACACTGCAACCTGAAATAGTTCTGTCCTTGGTATGACGATTTGAAAGAACGGATATTAATCCTAACAAGCACAATCGTGATTTCTCATGGAGTACACACTCTCCACCTTTCAAACTTGCATCTTTGTATGAAGCTCAAGAGGTCCAGAGCTTCGAGTGTGTCTTCATCCACCTACAAAAGCAGCTTATCAAAGTGTTGTTTAAACCTTAGAATCCTTGGACCTTTCCTGTCTTGCTGGGTGTTGGGAGGGACTGTAGGTCCTCCCCCTCCAGTGGCCAGGGTCTCACCCAGCCTCTTGGCCACCTTCTCTTTGGCACGACCTCGGAGGTCGTACCACCTCTTCTTGAGTTCCTCCAAGGACCTGTGTGCCACGCCCACGGAGTTCACTGTGGCCGCTATCCCGACCCAGATTCGCCTTTTCTCCTGCTCAGGCACCCTCCTTGATTCTCTGCAAAACAGTTTTGAGTGGTTCTCCCCCACCCCTTCGATGAGGTGCTCCAACTCCTGTTCGGAGAACTTCAGTTTCCTCTTGCGCCGGTGTTGCTGGGCCCTGGTACAGCCTCCTCTGCCATTGCTGCAGTGAGATAGGGTGTTGAATATCAAGTGTGCAGGTGTCCTGGTAGGAGCTGAGTTGGTTGCTGCCTCAAGGTCTGCCTCACTGTTGAGAATGGGGCTGGGAACTGGCTGCTTCCTGGTTTTGATGTCATCACTGTGCTCGAAATGCGACTTCCCGTTTTCCCGATCTTGCGATTTTGCGATCTCGCGATTTTGCGATCTCGCAATTAGCGATATCGCTATTTGCGAGATCGCTATTTGCGTTATAGCAATTCATACACGGATGTAGCCGAAAATAGCGATTATTCTGCGATTCCCGTAACTCGCAATCGCTTTTAGCGGCCGCGTGCGAATCGCATTTTTTTCTCGGTAAATTTCATGAATACCGATCTGCTATTTCTAAATTGCGATTCGCTGTTAATCGCAATTTGAAAATCGCAGATTTCGGTTTTCATGAATCAGGCTGTAAATTCGCTGTATGCTCAGCTTTAAGCTCATAAAAGAGTAAAAACCAAGGCTGCCCTCACACTTCATGCTTCCACTATGTATACATCTTTCTGGTAATTAACCGCCTGACAACCTAGTCAATCCAAGTCTATGAATACACCATAGTGTGGAGCACTCCAATATTATATCCGCCTCCAGGTAAATGTAAACACAATTTAATGACAGAGCCTAAACCACTCTGGATAACTCAGACATTTCATTAAGGCCCATTAGAATGCTATTGAATTTCATGATTAGATATGCTTCCTTAGTCAGTAATAAGGAGTCGATGTCTGCGGTGAGTCTGGATGTATTTACTACCATCAGAACTGTCCATTTAAAATCATGTTCTGAATGATTTTCTGTCACAAAATGATCCACCATCGGCGCTGTGTGCACCTTCTTTTTAGTCCTGGGACGATGTTGTGTGATTCTATGGCAGGACCGGAGGCTCAGATTATGCTTTTCTTTCTCTGCTATTTATCAAAACACAAAACGCATAGCAGCCCAGAAAAGCTCTTATTGTATTGGAACATCACCATCGGTTACAATAAAGGAAGAAAAACATCAAAATAAGCAACATAGTGCAAATGTCTCAGACTTTCACTCCAAGTCTCAGCACTCCAACTTGTAAGATCCGAGGGTAGTCCTTTCACAGTGTCCATTATCCTTATATAAGCAGACACCTCATTCCATTCTTCCTCTTTCTTCGCTGCTCCCGCAGCCAGTTAAGTGTTTTCTCTTTGCTCTTGGGTTATTGTGGTTACCTCACTTTGGGGTTTTCTTGATAGTGTTTCGGGATCTGTGTAAGCATTGTGGCTGTTTTCTCCACAGAGTCCCGATAGTGTCGCGGGGGCGGGTTTTCCGCCCCTTACGCGACCTTGTCCCCTTGTGGTTCCGCGGCGTGTATCAGCCGCTAGAGGGCACTGCAGTGTCTCGTTGGTCTTCGCGCGGTTTTCTCTTCGGAGGAGCCGCGCTGAGGAATCCGACGGACGCGGAGCCTTGCCCTCGTGCCCCCTCAGTGACGCTCGGTGTTGCCGGGTCTGTAGCCCCATTTCAGTGACTCCGTCACTTTTACGCCCTGTTGAGGGTCTGTATTGCGGATTACCGCGTTGCGGCCGGTGTTACCGGTTTGTGCACTCTTTAGCCCCTGGTGTGGTAGCGCGCTGTGGGGGGGGCAGACCTGGTCCCTTGTGGTGGGTCGGCGCGCTGTATTGGGTCTGAGTGCGCCCCGACTGCGGTCAGTTCCTGCCACCCACAAACTGTACGGTCCTCCGGGCTGTTGGAATTCCTTGTACCCCCTGGACTCTGGGGCTGTATTGTGGTGACCGTTGAGGGTCGGAGTTTGGTGTGGTCGCCTGTCTGGGTAGCTCCCATCATGGAGGATGAGTACTATGAGGAGCCCCATTCCTACTTGAACGACGAGGAGTTCTATCAGGCGGTGGATAGTTCCATATATAGGTGCGTGACGGAGGTGGTCGGCCCTATGGAGGACCGCCTTTCAGCTCGTATTGTCGAGGAGTGCGCCAAGTTGGCGCGTGCTGACCTTCCAGGCCCTTTGGGGGAGGGTCCTCCAGCACCGAAGAAGCCTTGCAGGGAAGAGCCGTCGGAGTGTGCCCGCGGGGTGGACAAGGGCGCCTTTGAGCGTCTTCGAGACGCTTTCTTAGCAAAGGCGACCGCGCCCCCCGCGGAGCAGCCCGCCGTCCCGGTCCCGGGGGCGCCTTCGGAGGTTGCACCGTCTTTCCCGGATAGGGATTCCCCAGATACTGACGACGACGACGAATCGGAGCGGTCCTGGCGGCCATCGAGCTCGGTGACGGAGTTGCCTCGGGACAGCTCCGGCATGTTGGACCCGGATGAAATTATTCATCCGCGGTCTGCAGCTTGGGCTCCGGGCGACAAGGTGGCCAAGTTCGTGGCGAGCAGGGTGCGCAAACCTCTGGAGAAGGAGGCCAGAGGGTGTCTGAGGGGAGAATTCCCTAGACCTTCGTTGGAGGGCAAGGTTGCCATGACTCCGGACCTGGATGGCAAGATGGCGACGTTCCTGGCCAAGTTCATGAAAGACCCCCCGCAAGGGCATCGACCGTTCCTGGCGGTCCTGCCAGGATAAACTGTTGGACGCGGTGGGTCCGATCATAAAGATTTTGGACATGGCAGAGGAAGCAAAGGTCTCCGGTACGTCCATCGACCCTGAGGTGCTGTCTAACTGGGCACAACGGGTGATCATCTTCCTGGGCAACGCCAACTGCGCCCTTTCCACAGAGCGCCGCCGGTCCTTTCTGATCAAGTTGGACCCGAAACTGGGTGATCTGGCCTCTTCGGAGGCGGGGGCCGTGGCCCAAGGTGGCCTCTTTGGCGAGCCTTTCATTAAGGAGTTGGGGAAGTTTGTCTCTACCTTTACCTCGCTGGACAAGGCCCAGTCCAGCATCAAGCGTGTTTTCCACCAACGTTTTTCCGCCGGGGCTGGTCGCAACAGGGGCCGTGCGACCGGCCGTGCTGGTCAAAATGCCGGTTACAGAGGGCAAGGCTCCGGTCGAGGGCAGTACAACACCTCGGCCAACTACACCAACTTCTACCCCACCAGGGGTCAACGCTTTGATGGTCGTGGATTCAAGAAAGGAGCCGGAAACAACTCCAATTCCGGTGAGTGTACTTCCTGCAGATCAAGTTTGTGTTGGCGGCCGATTGGCGGCCTTTTGGGGGGAAAGGGCATGCCTCACCGCAGACTCATGGGTTTTACAAACCATCCGCGGTTTCCATATAGAATTCTACGACCAGCCCGTTAAGGTGAGTGCCCCTTCTCCGATGGTGTTCTCGGAGGCCGATGCGCTGCTGATCGACAAGGAGGTCGCGGACTTGCTCCGCAAAGGGGCCGTTCGTCGTTCAACTCGGCATCCCTCAGGGTTCATCAGCAACCTATTTCTTGTGGACAAGCCTGGCGGCGGACGTCGCCCGGTCATCAATCTCAGGGAGTTCAATGGGTGGCTGGTGTATCGCCACTTCAAGAAGGAGGGCATCCATCTGTTGTGCGACATTCTTCTGTCGCAGGACTGGTTGGTGCGGTTGGATTTGAAGGACGCTTATCTGGTGGTTCCCATTTATCCCCCGCACCGCCGTTTCCTGCAGTCCCTCTGGAAGGGCCAGGTCTTCGAGTTCACGACCCTTCCTTTCGGTCTGTCTTCCGCTCCGTGGTGCTTCACCAAAGTCCTGCACCCGGTGATAGAATTCTTGCGCGGTCAGGGCGTCAGGCTTATCGTCTACTTGGACGACATTTTAATGCTGGACCAATGTCCTCGGAAACTGCGCGAACACCTGCAGATGGCGGTGTCGCTTCTGCAGAGCTTGGGGTTTGTCATAAACAAGTCCAAGTCGGTTCTGGTTCCCTCGCAGCGAGTGGAGTTCCTGGGTTTCGTCATAGACTCTGTCGAGTCCGTCCTCAGTCTTCCGGCACGCAAGTTGTCGAAGATCCGTCATGTGCTGCAGCAGACGGTGGGGAGGTCCCACACCTCGCTGAGGCAGATTGCCAGGGTAGTGGGACTTTTGTCTTCCTCCATCCAGGCGATTTTCCCAGGGCCACTGCATTACAGGGCCCTTCAGCGCCTCAAAGCATTTCATTTGCGCAGAGGTTTGTCGTACGATCAGTTGGTTCCTCTCTCGGAGGAGGTGCAGGAGGAGATGACGTGGTGGCTTTCTCACATGGAAGCCTGGAATGGTCGGGCGATCTTTGGGTCGGTCCCGGATTTAGTGATAGAGTCCGATGCCAGCAGAGCAGGCTGGGGCGCTCGCTGCGGAGAATTTTCCACAGGTGGCACCTGGTCGCCGGAGGAGCAGAGGTTGCATATCAACTGTCTGGAACTCCTGACGGGGTCCTTTGCGGTTCGGTGCTGGACCAAGGACAAAGTGCAGTCGTGTGTCCTTTTGAAGATGGACAACGTCTCAGACGTTCGGTATGTGAACCATCTGGGTGGTTCGCGGTCCCGTGAGTTTTGGGCCTATTGCTTGGACAATCAAGTGTCGGTGCAGGCAGAATACCTGCCAGGGCAGTCCAATCAAGTAGCGGAATGGCATTCCAGGTATCTACGGGATTTCAGTCAATGGAAACTGGATGTGTCGGTTTTTCGATGGCTGAGCGACCTCTGGGGTCCTTTTTCGATCG